>NC_045441.1:87886946-87973874 GCF_002776525.5 Piliocolobus tephrosceles
AACCTGCACGTTATGCACATGTACCCTAGAACTTAAAGTATAATAAAAAATAAAAAATAAAAAAAAGAAAAAAAAAAAAAGAAATTACTAAGAGTAATGAAGACTATGAAAAGGTATTCAAAGAGGAGGGAATTGTGATTTGACAAACCTTGAAATTAGCAAGAGCTTGCTCTAGGGAGAAACTGAAAGAAGGCTCTGGATTGGGTACAGGTTAGTAAATAGTGGCTTTAGATGCAGCAGGAGAGTTGGACAGAAGTGAGAACACACACAGCAAGTCTTCTTAGTAAATAATAATATTATAGTAAACTTTATTTTTTAAAGAAAACAAACAATTCACTTAAAATTTGGAACATAAGAATAAAAGAAGAAACATTAAAATTATACTTTATTGACCAATTGAAACAAAGAAAAAGGAAAGAAAAAAAGAGGAAAAGAAAAAGAAAACTAACATAGAAGAGAACAGAGAATAAAAGCTGACTGAGAGTGAAAACAGGGTTACAGAAAAATAAAGAGATTAGTACAATATCCAACAGATAGATATAAAGATGAAAGAGAAAAGTAAAACAAACAAATTTTTAGAAAATCTTTAATTTACTTTTTAAAAATGTCTATAAAGTATGACTTTAGAGAGATCGGTGATGAGGCAAAGAATTGAGGGTGGCTGACATAGTTCAGGCAAGAGTATGAGCAGGAGGGATTGGGGAAAAATAAGACATTGAGAAGGAAGAACTTGAGTGACCAAAGGGACTAGATGTGTGATGCAAGGAGGATGGAATGGATCACTGTGAGCTTAGGTATTAAATAATGGATTTCTAAAATAATTTAGGTCATGAAGGAAAAGTAGAGAATGACAGGAAATAAAGAGAATTGAAGAAATAAAGTCAAGAATGAAATCAGCATTTTATGTTTACATTTATGTAATCCTTTCTGTTTTTATTATATATCTATGACTATATTTTTTTCATATTTTAAAAAATTTGCTGTTTCCATTTTGTAATTTGCTAACTCTCTCCAAATTCAACTTTCTGCAGCATTCCTGTTACTTCCTTTTCCCCATGGTGCTGTTGTAAACATATTTTCTGCTCCATCACTGCCAAAATCCTTCTCTGAAAATTTCCTGCTCTTCTGACTTTTAGCTCCAACTTCTCTCTTTGACTCTAAGACAGCCACCTCCCATTGTGTTCCTGATTAGAACACACTGGCCTAGAACACTCCCCAATCCCTAGCCCCTTGTCTAACTGATTCTGAGGCTAAGTGGCAACTGCTCCACTACTAAATCCATATTTCATAATTTTATATTTGAAACATCTCTGCATAGCATGAGCAAATAATTTTTTGTACCAACAAAGGGACCACCAACAGAATGGAATACTGGCTAAAACAACAGGCATGAGCAGAGACTGTCTCAGTCATAACTACCTTTAGGGAACATATCTTGGTTAATCTGCTGGGGTTGCCACCTTTGTTCCTCAGGAATGCCATCTCAGGGTAGAAATAGGACATTCCTGTATAGGGCATTGGAAACAGCAGCAGCAGCAGCAGCAGCAGCAGCAGCAGCTAACACTTCCTGAAGGAAAGAGTATTTGTCATGCACTGTGCTAAGCCCTTGGCTTTAGTTTCACACATGTATATAATTGTATTTGTTGATTTCAAGACCAGGACAGGAAAAGCCAACTAAAACTGCACTTTACATTTTATTTAATGACAGATAACATAATCCAACAGGTATGCATAATCTGTGTGCTAAAATTTCTCCATTACTGGTTGATTTTTTTAAAACACAGCCATTTGAAAAAGAAATTACTGTTCTTTCTTGTTCCCTAAAGAAGTTCTGCCAATGTTATACACAACTACAGGAAAACCTTCCTTATAATAAACCCAACTGTTTCATTATGTAATTCAGTGTAGCCTTTTTGAGATATTCAGTCAATCCTCTTTATTAAAGGTAGTTATGTCTTAGGAAGTTGCTGCAAACGTTGCAGCAAACACAGAATTAGCGAATATGGAACCAATTGCTCCTTGGGGAAACACAAGGTTAGGTTCCTGCAGATTTTCTGGCTGCAAAATTTTTATCAACCAGTCAATACATAATCTTGTTTTAAGTATGTTTCTGTTAAAGACACTTTATTTAATATATAGCATTGATTCATTAACTTTGAACCTCAGGACCAACAGCGCCATAATTCATGCTTGTATAAAGCTTATCTAACACAGGTATCTGTCCCTTAAGGCACATCACAGACATCATGCACTTAGGAACACTAGACAGCACATCAGCACTATGGCTGGACGCCATTTTAAACCACAAAATCAGCAACAAAAAGCATAAGCATGAGGTAAATGTGGCACTAAATAGATCACAAAAAGAAAACTTATATCGTATGAGAACCGAAGCAAGAAAGCAGAACATGACCTTGTTCAGCCTCACCTGGGCACACGGGCATCTGGAGACTCAAATTTTCACTACCTGTGTATGTCTGTGAGTGACCATACAAATGCTGTGAGTATAGATTTCGTGGGTATGGGTAGACAAATTCACAAATAGGAAATCCACAAATAGTGACAATCTCCTAGAAACTGAATCACATCACTCCCCTGTTTAAACATCATTCAATTTCTTCTCAGTACTTTTGGAATAAAATATAACCTAGTTAACATATGGCATGCAAGGCCCTACATGGTATGACTCTGCTTACCTTTCTAATTTCTTGTGCCAGAGTCTTCATAACTCACTATGCTCAAAGACATTGACTTTCCACATTTAAAACATCTTCCCAAATTTACACTTCCAGCCCTAGCCTTTTTCTTAGCTCTGGGCCCTGGACTCATGTGTCCAACTGCATATTGTAGATTTTGGTTTAGATGTTTATGAAGCAATGAAAACTTGACAAAACCAAAACAGAATTTATGACATTTCTTTCTAGTTCTGTTCCTCCGTCAATCTTGTATATCACAGTAAATGTCACCACTTCCAAAAGACGCTGTGTCCACCTCAGCCATTGTTCTGACCCTATATCATGCCAAGCTTCCTTTTATCTTTGAGCCTTGTCATTTACTGTTTCATCAGGCTGGAATTCCCTCCCTTCATGTGTTTTCAAAGCTGTATTCTTCTTTATATTCAGGTCAAATGTGTCATGCTCATACATCCCTTGCTACCAAATCATACCATCATATGAATTGTTTTATTTTCTCTGTAGTACTTTTCATGATCTGAAATTTTCTGCCTCATTTATGTGTGTGCAGTTATTTTTTAAACTGCCTCATTCCATCGGAATGTAATACTCTGTCTGGATGGTGGCAACCTTTTCTTTTTAACCATCTCCTTTCCCTTACTTGGAACAGGCCCTATATCTGTTTCCGCCTGGCCTGTTTTAGGGCATCACCTACACAAATGTCATTCTGCTGCAGAGCCTTTGTCGCAGTGTGGATTGACAAACCATCAACATTCTTCATGTCTCATCTGAAATGTCACTTCCTCAGTAAAACCTTTCCAAACCATCCACTCTAAGATAGTCTTCTTGACCATCTCTCAGTATTTTACCACATGACACACTATTTTTGTTTATATCAAGTTTTTACTTGTTTAATGCCTATCTTATCCCCTGGAACATGGGTTGGCAAACTAAGACCCATGGGCCAGATTTGCGCTACTGCCTATTTTTTTTTTTTTTTTTTTTATATATAGAAATGTCTATGGTAACACAGTCATACCTCTTTATTTGTGTATTGTATGTGGCTGTTTGTGCTACAACAGCAGAGTTGAGTCATTGCAACAAATACCATATGGTCAATAAAAGTCTAAAGTATTTACTGTCTGCCCTTTTACAGTTTGCTGACTTCTGTTCTAGATATGGGCTCATTGAAGTCAGAGATTTTATTGCTTATTCCACAGCTGCATACCAGTACTTAACTGAGTACCACACACGGTTATTACTTAACTATTATTTATTGACTGGTTGTTGAATGACTTAATACTGTAAACAATGTGATTAAGAAAAAATATTCAAAATACGCAAAATACACAAAACCTTTTTTATGAGCATAAGTTGTTCTTTAACTACTTGAGCCTAATTTTTTGAACTAGACTTATGTATACTTATTAGCTACATTAAATATAGTTTTAATGCTACATAACACATGTATGTAGTAAATGTTTGTGATGTAGCATTAAAACAACAAAAACAACACTGATAAATCCATCTAGTAAATATCTATTGCTGAACTGTGCATAGAAAATCTTTGTGAGGATTTGAGCCCCTAGGTAATTTCCAAAGAAAGCTTTAGAATGTGGCGAATTTGGTTTTTCTGTGCCAGGCTGCCATTACAGGTAACCATTCTCCACTCTTTTTTGGCATGGCATCACTAAAGAGAGTATTTCAAACACTATTCTAAATCACCTTTACCCCATTAGTACAAAGATATTGTTGTGTATCCTTTGACATTGTATCTTTGTCTGTGTTGCACTAACTTGAATCTGACCTCTTTGAACTTTGTTCTGTTCATTTCTCACTGCCTTTCCAATTTGCCAAGTTCATTTTGAATACCGAATCCATCTTCCATGAGTCGTTCTGTCCTTATTCTCTTCAGGAGATTGAACTCATCTACAAATTTGATGAGCCTATTCTCTATTTCATTTTCCAGGTCATTGAAGAAACACTTAAGCAGTCCTCGATGTAAAGGTGACCCCTTCAAAACATCACTTGTTATGTCTCCCCGGGCTGACACTAATTCATCAGTAACATTTTTCTGGGTATGGATGGCCATTCAATCTACTCACTATTGTTGGCATAAAATAACAGAGCAGAAAAAAAAACGAGCTCACTTAAAAGTTTCAGGAAAAGCACTTTGTCTTCTGCCACACTAAAAATATGCAGAACAGTGGATCATGCTGTTTAGAAATTAAATCTCCTTTGTATATGGAGAATTATATTTTTGATTTGTGTAGTCAACTTAGCAATGTGGCCTTTTGTAAACATTGTGATTAGAAAGAAAGATAGTTGATCACTCTTGTTTTGTCACAGAATATTCTGTATTTGTTTTCAAGTCTCATTTGTATCTGTTATGTTCTTTCCCCTGTGTTTGAGTAATTACCAAGTGCAGTTCATCATGCTATTTTCTGGAATTTTTCTTTGCTATGTTATTACAGTTAGAGTCGCAGCTTAAGTCATCACTACCTGTAGCCAAACTACTGAATTTTTTTTTTTTTCAAATGATGGTATTCTTGTCTCCAAACTCTTATGAAGCTCTCAGAGGGAAATATCTTGTCAAATATAGTATTTCATGATCCCCATTCTGAAGATACACAAGTGCCTTTCAACTGACACTCAAAATAAAATAAAACGCCAAATGTGGTATTCAGGGCCTTCTCCTTGTTAACATTTACTCTCCAGTGCTTAAAGCTCAGTTCACACATAGTATTCTGATGAGCAAGCACAGTTACCAACAGTGTCTCCATAATCACTTACGTAATTTAAAGCAACATTTGCTGGCAACTTAGGATACGCTTTTATTAGCAGGATTATTATCATTATTATTTTATCAATTTGTTTATCTTTACCAATCCACAAATCACAGTAGTTTGAAGCATTCCCACGTAGAGTAGTTTTGAACACAATGTATATTTGTTGATGGGCTTTACTGACTGAAAAAAAAAAAAAATTTAAAGGAGATTGCTATTGGCATCGTTGATAATCAACGCCACTATAAGAGAATACAAAAGAACCTTTTAAAACATTACCTAATAGGTTTTTGTAATTTCAAAAAGCCAAAGGACAATATTTTAAAACTATTTACTAATAATTTAACTGTAGTTTGTCTTATCTAAACAATATTGATAATGTTATATTTACCCACTGCATCTAGTATAATGGCTTGTATATAGTAGATTCTCAATGAAAAACTGTTGAATAATTATTTGTTTGTCAGCATAGGCACATAAAGACATACATTTCTAACTTCATTTTCCTATATTATAAATGTGTACAGGGAAGTGAAAAATGAGAGAGAATAAGAAAACCTTATAGAAATACTAGGTTTCCATAGTGCCTGTTAAGCACGATGCTTTTGGGGCATCATAGGCAATTTTTGACAGTGGTTAAAGATTAATTAATGAGGGAAAGTACAAGGATATATAAAATTATATGAGGTTATTTCTAAATTTAAAGAATTTCTTTTTGGATGAAATTACTTTCATTTATTAAGCAACGACAAGGGACAAAATACATTTTACAATTCCATAAGCCCTAATTATATTTAACATATATTAAAGATTCAATCAATGTTTAAAAGTCTAAAAGATTATAAAAACTATCAAGAAAGAACTCAAGCAATAGAACATTTAAAAGAAAAATACAATTTTTTTAAAAAGAGAAAATTTAAAAGATAAAAAATAAAAAGAGGCCGGACACGGTGTCTCGCACCTATAATCCTAGCACTTTGGGAGGCCAAGGAGGGCAGATCGCGAGGTCAGGAGTTCGAGACCAGCCTGACCAACATGGTGAAACCCCGCCTCTACTAAAAATACAAAAATTAGCCAGGAATGGTAGTGCACACCTATAATCCCAGCTACTGGGGAGGCTGAGGCAGGAGAATTGCTTGAACCTGGGAGGCGGAGTTTGCAGCGAGCCAAGATCATGCCACTACACACCAGCTTAGGTGACAAAGTGAGACTTTGTGGGGGGAAAAAAAAAGTCCACAAAGAAAAGAAACTCATACATGTATGGCTAAAGTATCAACAATTGATTATTTTTTAAAAAATGTAAACATAGCATTGTTAAAATAAAGATTTGAGAAAACTTAGATGAGTTTAGATTGGTTAGAAAATTAGGAAGAATTACTTGTGTTTAGATGAGTTAGAAAAATTTGCTAATTTATGATTGGACATAGTATAATAAAATTTTGTTCTTGATTATTGCTCTACCAAAATCTGGATTTACTAAATAAGTTGTACTTCCTTGTACTTTCCCATCACATACATAAAATGACACATGTAACATGCCACTGTGAAATGTTGAAGTATTGTAGAATGATTATTTGAACAATGAAAACCAGCTTTCACTCCTCTGATACTTCCTGCCTGAAGGATTTTTAACATTTAGCTTTAGTTTTTCAAATTCCTTCAGTGCTCTTTAAAAAGCGATGTCCAAATAAGTATAATCAAAATGTGCTATGGTAAACTTCTACTAAATCATGGTGACAAGTTTTAAATCTTGGTGGTAGAAAATGTTTTTTATATAAAAACTTATAGAAATATTCTTGAAGTATGGAAATATAGTTAACCGTCCTTTTCTAACACATACAAGGTAGAAAGTAAAGATTTAGTAATCATTCTGATGGTCAGTGCTAGCAAGTCATGCTAGCTATATGCATTTGAATGACCATAATTACTAAATTAGCCCAGATTAAGAGGCAATGTGGCTTGTTTCTAGTAATTTGTATCTTACCATCTGTCTCCACCACTTCCCAGCTGTGTAACTTTTGGTAAATTATTTAGTATATTGTAACTTTATTTCCTCATCTATAAAATTGGATAAGAGTACTAACTAATTCATACAGCTGTTATGAGAGATAAATGATTAACACAAGTAAAGTAATGCATTAGTTTCCTAGGGCTGGTATAACAAATTACAGCAAACTTCATCACTAACAACAACAAAAATTTATTCTCTCACAATTCTGGAGACCAGAAGTCCAAAATTAAGGAGTTGGCAGAGCTGGTTACTTCTGGAGGCTCTAAGCAAGAATCTGTTCCATAATTCTTCGTTTCTGGGTGTTGCCAGGAATACTGCCTGTTCCTTGGCACATAGAGCAATCTTTGCCTTCATCATCACATGGCACATTCCTCTGTGTGTCTCTGTAGCTTTTTCTCCCATAAGAATACCAATCATTAAATCTAGAGGTAATCCTAAATAGAGAATAATCTCTTTCCACAGTCCATAACAAAATTACATCTACAAAAACCTTATTTCCAAATAAATTTACATTCTGAGTTCTAAGATTTTATCAAACTAAAAAGCTTCTGCGCAGTAAACAATTAACTAAGTAACGAGACAACCCATAGAATGAAAGAAAATGTTTGCAAACCACATATCTGTTAAGGTGTTAATATCCAAAACATATAAGAAACTCAAACAACTCAATAGTTTATAGTTTGAAAAGAGACAACCCATTTAAAAGAATGGGCAAAGGACCAAAATGTCTTCTATTTCTCAAAAGAAGACATAAAAATGGTCAACAGGTATATGAAAAAATATTGAACATCACTAATCATCAGAGAAATTCAAATTAAAACCACAATGAGCTATTACTTCATGACTGTTATTAACAAGGTGAACGATAAGTAGTGCTGGTGAGGATGTGAAAAAAATAAAATCATTGCACACTATAGGGGAAGTATAAATTAGCATAGTGATTAGGTAAACTGTGTGAAAGCTTCTTTAAAAATCAAAAATAGAACTACCATATCCCAGTAATCCCACAACTGGATATATATTCAAAGGAAATAAAATCAGTGTGTTGAAGAGATATCTACACTCCCAGGTTTATTACAATATTACTAAAAATAGCTAAGATTATAATCAATCTGTGTTAATTAATGAACAAAAAAGATATATATATATATAATGGAATACTATTTGGCTTCAAAAAAAAGAAGGAAATCCTGTCATTTTACAAAAATATGGATAATCCTGGAGGACATTATGCTAAATGTAAGAAGTCAGGCACAGAAACACAAATATGCCATGATCTCACTTATATGTAAAATCTAAAGAGTTGACCTTATAAAAGCACAGAGTAAAATGGTAGTTAACAAGTGCTAGGGGTGGGGTGGAGTGAGGTTGAAGAGATGTTGAGCAAAGGATACAAATTTAAGTTAGGAGGAATAAGTTCAAGAGATCTGTTTTACAACAGGGTGACTATAGTTAATAACAATGCATTGTCTTTAAAATTGATAACAAGAGATTTTAAGTTTCTCACTACAAAAAAATTATAATTGTATGGAATAACGCATATGTTAATTAGCTTAATTTAGCCATTTTACGATGTGTATATATTTCATAACATCATGTTGTAAGTAATAAATATATATAATTTGTGTTGATTTTAAAAAGTAAATAAATATTGTTTAAAAATTTATCAAGAAAGAGATATTATCCAAGAAACAGCCAAGTAATAAATCTATGTCTGTAATCCCTGAATCTAGAATAAAAAATAGATGTAAATAAATAAATAAAGCAAAAACAATCAAAATAATATAGATTAAAACTGTTTACTGACTAAAAATATCGTATGAGTCACATGATAAACTTTGTTACCATTGTTAAAATAATTAACTCTATTTATATTAGCATGAAAAAATATGTCTGTAATGTCGGATTTTGAAAAGTAAACTTTAGAACCCAGAAAATACTATTAATGCAAATTAATACTATTACATTTTAAAATTATAAAAACCGAATTCATGTTCAGTATAGATTTTGGAGAGAGAGATGGGGTATCAAGCTTGGGAAAACAAAGAATATCAGAGGCTTCAAACCTTCTGTAATAATTATTCTTAGAAATACTAAATAGTTTTTCAATTTAATTTATAACAGTGACATGGTTCGGCTTTGTATCCACCCAAATCTCATCTTGAATTTTAGCACCCGTAATTCCCACGTGTTTTGGGGGGACCCAGTGGGAGATAGTTGAATCATGGGGGCGGTTTCCTCCCTACTGTTCTCGTGGTAGTGAATATATCTTGTGTGATCAGAAGGTTTTATAAGGCGAAACCCCTTTCTCTTGGTTCTCATCCTCTCTTGCCTGCTGCCATGTAAGATGTCGCTTTCACCTTTCATCATGATTGTGAGGCCTTTCCAGCCACATGGAACTGTGAGTCCATTAAACTTCATTTTCCTGATAAATTACGCAGGCTCAGGTATGTCTTTATCAGCAATGTGAAAACATACTATTACAAAGAGTATCAAAAAGAGTAAAATACTTAGGAATAAATCTAACCCAGGAGGCAAAATATGTGTACACTGAAAACTTTAAAAAACTGCTGAAAGATACTAAAGACACATAAAAAATAAAAAGATATCCCATGTTTACGGGCTGGAAGACTTCATATTATTGAGTTCAGTATTACCCGATGTGATCTATAGATTCAGTGTAATCTCTATCAAAATTTCAAGATGATTTTGCAAAGATAGAAAAATCTTTCCAAAAATTTATATGCAGTCTCAAAAAACCACAAATTGGCAAAACAATCTTGAAAAACAAACACAAAACACAAAGTTAGAGGTCTCACGCTTTGTGATTTTAAAACTTACTGCAAAGCTACTGTAATCAGAAGAGCGTAAGGTGGCATAAAACTGGACATACATACCAATGGAGCAGAATACAAAGCCCAAAAATAAACCCTCACATATATGGTGAAGTGATTTTTAACAAGATTGACAAGACCATTCAATGAGGAAAAGGCTGTTTTTTCCACAAATGGTGTTGGTAAAGCTGTATATCCACATTCAAAAGAATAATTTGAACTATTATCTTACGCCATATACCAAAATTAATAAAAAATGGATTAAAACACAAATGTAAGAGCTACAACAATAAAACTCTTGGAAGAACACAGAGGAAAATCATTATGTTATTGGGTTTGGCAATTACTTTTTGGCTATGACACCTAAAGCATAGGCAACAAAAAGAAAAAAGAGGTAAACTGGACTGCATCAAAATTTAAAACATTTGTGCATCAAAAGATACAATCAATAGTCATCTCAGCTCACTGCAACCTCTGCCTCTGGGACTCAAGTGATCCTTCTGCTTCAGCTCCCTGGAGTAGTTGGGGCTATGGCCACATGCCACCATGCCCAGCCAATCTTTGTATTTTTTTTTTTGCAGAAATGGGGTTTCACCATGTTGCCCAGGCTGATCTCGAGCTCCTGGGCTCAAATGATCTGCCCTCCTTGGCCTCCCAAAATGCTGGGATTACATGATCCACTCATATTTGAAGTCAATAAATTCCAACTTAAAATAGTTCCTCCTCCAAATATTTCTACTTCTCCCAAATACTAATCTTCATTTTAATCGATAAAGAAGAGACTTTTAGTTTCTTCTCCAAAGTATTCAGCTGTACTTCTCAGTAATATAGTTCTGATTTATATTTCAGGCAGTTAACACAACTACATTATCAACCTTCCTTACCGCTAGTGAAGCCAACATTATATAAGCAAAAGTTTATATGTGGAGCATTTTGGATTGGCTCTTTAACACCTGGTATGGGTTTGTTTTTACCAAACTTTTGGTCACCACAAAAACAATGACCAGAATTCCAGCAGCTTTTTTTTTTTTTCCCCCTTACCTTGAAAATTACATCCATTAGATAGAAATGGCAGGGCAGAAACAAAGAAGATGGTGGACCTCTTATGTTTTCAGAAATGATGCCGTACAAGACTTGGAATGTTACTGGTGGACTTCTCTTATTTGAACAAGAAAGAGATGTTGAATAAACAGTCTTGTTTAATCCACTGTAATTTTCTGTTATTTGTGAAATCAATTTTGACTCAGCCTCCTTCATCTCTAATTTGTTATCAAGTATTGTTGCTTTTAGCTTTGAAATTTCTCTTGAATATAAGACTTTTTTTTTTTGTTAGTTTGTTTCTAATACCATTGTCATTAACCAAGTCCATTTGGTAATTCTACCAAATTAAACCTGGTAAGTGTTTTTACATTTTTGAGACACACTATGAAAAATATTATGATATACAAACATTTGAAAAAAAATATTTTGGACATCTATACTAGAATCTAGTCATTATGTAAGAAATTAGAGATATAAAGACATTAATTAACTACTTCAAGTTTATATTTAATTCATTTTATAAAGTTCCAATTTAGAGACCTCATCATGGCTCAACTTCAAAAGTAGCTGTTGCAATTCCATTTATTGAACAGGATTAGGGAAGTTAAATTACTATTAAGTGGTGGAATCAGGATTTGGGTCAAAGACTGTTTTTAAATCCTATCCTTTCCAGTGAACTACAAGCACGTGGCATAAACATGGGAGCAGAAATGAGAATGGAATGCTACAAGGACTAGAGTGTATCAGTCTGCAGGGATACTTTTATGCTGAGGGAAAAGTGAAGATCAAATCAGGAAAGTAGGTCAGTGCCTGAGTTATTGCAGCAGCCTCAAAGGCAGTCTTGAATTTTGCTAATCCCTTCCAATTAATCTTTCCCAAACATGATATTTATCATGCCAGACACTTACCAGAAAACTTCTAACAGTGTTTCTTTGTTCTACACAATCTTGCCCTTCCCACATTTATTCATGATTCCCCAAATTAAAACTTCTATTTGACTACTTTTGTCATCGTTTCTGAACCAAAGTCCTTGAGTATTTATGAATTCATGCAATCCATATTGAACTCGCATTCTCTTACTTTTTATTAAATTTACTGTATATATCATTCTTGAAATGAAATATTATTTAATTTGTTTTGTGTGTATATTTTCATCCCCTATAGTTTGTAAAATGTTGAGGTCAGACATTAGGCATTGTTATATATCAGTGATGGCTAAATTAAAAATTGTCTGGCAAATCTTGAAAACATGGTAAAACAATAATTTTAATGCAAGGGTTTTAGTCTTTTCATTAACTGGCTCACAAATAGTCTCCAGCTATCTTACATATTTCCCAGTGTTGGCCTAGGAAAAATTGTAAAGTTGGCAGAACTTTTTTGAGATCTCTTTCCTTTAAATTTTCCTCTATCCCTCTGTCCCCCACCCCCAAATGTTGCCTAATTTTGAACTCACCCAAATGTATCTTTTTTAAAATAATAACTTTCCTTGGCTTGGTCATCTCATGGAGACTTATGATTTTAAAGACTTCAACCTACCTGGAGCCTTTTTGATCACAACACCTGTACCACTTTTGACAACCTATACTATTCATATTCCCCAAAGAAATTATTCCCTGATGCAGCTTGTCCTTTGAAAAGTATACTATACCACACTACTATTAGCTAATGTCCTAAATTAACACAGAGAATAAAGAATAAGTTTTAAAAGTATTTAATTAGTACATTTTATACTCCTACTCGACCACTAATATTTTTATTATAATAAAATTTTTGGAGAGAATGGTCTTACCTTGGCCGGATTACTTTTTAGGATGATATTTAAGATCTAATATTAGACTGTAACTTTTTAACTTTTTAATGGCAAAAACTCTGATTACTTTTGCACCAGCCTAATGGAAGGAGAAGAGAACCGATGTTGGAAATATTTTTATATCATAAAATTACATGAATCAAGCCTAGTCTCATAGAAGGAGTTACCCCAAATATTTGTTGAATTCTTGATTATTCACACCCAACTGGCAAATCTCTGACAGTTTTATCAGATCTGCTCACAGAAATATATCATTTTCTACAATTCTATGCAATCTTTTTCTATTGATAGCTTATCCTATTAATGTAATATCATAATATTAATATATTACTGGTCTGGTACCTAAATTTTTACTTTCTCTGCCCGTTGCATGACATATTTTAGAGTTGGTGAATCCACAACAACATAAAGTAACATTTCAGTCCCATTCTCTAAAACTGATGAATCAACAAAAACACAAACCCTATTTTATCTTCACCTTACATATAATCGCACTCCAATAAACCACACTGGGAAGAAGATATATCTGTAAAAGAGTCAGTGAACCCTGTGCTTTAAGGAACTCCATATGTTTTATATCCTTGCATTAATGAGGCATAAAATTGAAACTATGGAGTGAAAAATATAAAAATATGGAAAGGTTTGTTGTTGTTGTTGTTGTTTTTGAGATGGAGTTTTGCTCTCGTTGCCCAGGCTAGAGTCAATGGTCAATGGTGTCATTTCAGCTCACCACAACCTCTGCCTCCTGGTTTCAAGTGATTCTCCTGCCTCAGCCTCCCGAGTAGCTGGAATTGCAGGCATGCACCACCACGCCAGGCTAATTTTGTATTTTCAGTAGAGACGGGGTTTCTCCATGTTTGTCAGGCTGGTCTCGAATTTCCGACCTCAGGTGATCTGCCCACCTTGCCCTCCCAAAGTGTTGGGATTACAGGTGTGAGCCACCATGCCTGGCAGAAAGTTTTTTTTTAAAGGAATTTATATAAAGTGTGTTTACATTTAGGAGCTGAAGCACTGTTTTCAGAAATGTCAATTTGATACTAGGGATCATCATGCTGTTTTTCCATTACCTTAAACTCAGAAATAAGTGGCTTGGAACTAAAATTATTTACCATTTGGACTTTGAAAGCTTGATCAAAGCAAGACACATATTTAAAAGAGAATCAAGTCTTAAACCAGATTATTAAAAGAGCCCTAAATTTTTGTTTCAATTACATATCATAAATAGTTGAACATATTTATTAAAGAGAAATATTTGTACATCATTTCGGCAAACTATTTTGATATTTAATTGGAAATGACAGACCATATTGAAGTTTATTAAAAGAATCTTATTAATAGTAACTTCACAGGCATAACAACCACTGCCATAGCCTCCATTAGTAAAACAAAAGGTGAATTTGTGATTTAATAGAATGGGAATAAATAGAATTGAAAACAGGTCCAAATCAGGAATGATGTGGCCAGCTAGACATGAGTTGGGGAGATTTTGATTTTTGCCTTCCTACAGGTAAAAGAAAAACCAGCAAGCATTGAATCATTAGTTCATAAATTAGAGAGCATTTGTTAAAGAGGACCCCCTTGTGAATAGGCTTGTATGATGGGTTGGGAAAAAAACATAGATATAAATCAAAATAAAGAAACTGTATGCTTCTCTAAATCTTATCCAAGTTTTGGTATAAAAGTTAGACTGGAAACTCCCCAGGATATTTTTTTCCTGGGATGTTTCCAATATGTTTCATTTTCAACTAAGATAGAAAAAACATATCACAATGACAGTCTTCAGGGCAAATTATGTGAAACCATGAAAATGCAGAAATTTTGTTTGTTTTTCCAATGAAAATTTCTGAAATCTGAAAATGCTAAAGTTCATAATAGAGAGTTATGGTAGCCAGAAACTTCAATCTAATTTACTTAAATCCAATTAAAGAAAGTTATGATAAATGGCTCTCTTATGTAATATTTCTGCAGGTAATTTTGTGCTCATCCAGTAGATGATTTCTGAAACCTGAATATCAACACATGCTTGTAATGTCTTTAAGATATGAAAATCACACATACATACATATACCTATACACAAACACTCTCTAAAATAACCAGACATTGTTAAAGAGACCCTCTTCTCATACCACAGCTATATTCAAATGATATTTATGAACCGTTTAGACTTCTTCAAATTATATTGGCCCCTTGGGGTACACTGAAATCACAATCTGTTTATCAGTTTTTTTCTTGGGTTCTGTTATCTGTGTTCTTTGCTTCCATCTGTCTTTTCCTTGGTTTCCGTTTTTCCTATACATTATTATTCTCCTTTATTGCCTTTTAATATTTCCCTTAAAAATAGTTTTGCATTTTGAAGTTTGTTTGTTCTTATTCCTTTTTTTAGATGGAATGACAGAGAGGACACTTTTCTAATTGTTTAGTGTGATTATTATAAATATCCAAAATCAGAGGACAAAAGATATGTATGCAGTGTGATCTGCCACACAGCATAAAACACTGCAATTATTTAAAAATCAGACTTTCATATTGTTGTTTATCTTTTATAATTTTCAATAAATGTTAGTCTCATAATTTAAATACAGTTTTTATTGAAGTTTAACATACCTTTTTTAAAATAATTATTTTATTGTCTTTTTTGTTTCCAGAAGTGAAATGGGCTTTTTTCCTTTTAGTCTGCTAAATTATATTATTTTACTGACGAGTCAAGTAAGCTTCTATTAGAATAAAGTAATTATTTACAGAGAAATGGTAAAATCTGAAAAGGATCATAAAATTTTTTAATCAAACAATGAATGAATTTTGGACAACTTATGGAAACATGGAAAATAGATGTGATAATTTTTAATTTTTAATCCCTTACTTTCTTTTACAAGTTTGCTGCAAATGAATTAGGGATATTAAAGAAACATTTGTTCAAGAGATTTTCATTATAAAAAAATTCCAATAAATTATTTTAAAAATATAACTGTTTAAGCAATTCCTAACTTGCTAGGTCCCTCTATCATGAGTCTACACTTCTATCAGTAGACAAGACTATATTTCTACTACCTGTTTGGGCACATAAAGTTAGAGTATCTACTTCTAAACTATAAGTATTCATATAAATAAGAGTTTATGTTTTATTTTCTTATAAAAGAGATCAATGATAATCATCTGATTCTGTACCGGATAAAAATTATTCATCGGGGAGACTGTCTGACATGGGGAAGAGTGAGAATTCTAGAGGCAGATCAGATTGAATCCTGCTTCCAGCGATAACAAAACCATGACTTTGGGTACAGTAACGTCTCAGAGACTCCCTCATTTGTTAAAAAGAAAAAAAAAAAAAAAGGTGATAATCATAGTAATATTGACCTTACAGTGTCCTTGTAGGACTCAAAAGAAATGATTGTGTAACGCTCTTTACATAGTTTGTCATGTAGCAACTGTTCAATTACCATCATCATCATGATTAACAATAGTAGCCACACACTGTTTAACACAGGAAAATAGCTCTCAGCAACATAGGAAAATAGATCCAACAGCCTGATTTTTGGAAGTTAATTATACTCATTCTGATTTCTTGTGCATTTTTTTTTCTTGTGAAAAAGAGTGGTGACACAGAAAACCCTAAAGTTTTGATGGGTTAAGGTGCCTGAAATAATAAGTAATATACAGAAATACCTAGATGAGGACATTTCCCATAAAAATTGGCTTCAAGAACATTAAAATAAATGTCCAATTGCAGAATGTCAATCTATCTGACAGTGTAAATCTCCTTAAAGCAATTTAATTCAGATTAAAAAGATAACTTGGCTTATGTAGGAGAATGAGGGATCTGTTTCAAATCCATCACGTTAACCCTATCAATAACCCACTATGACCCATGATTGAGTAGTTTTAATTAAGTTCAGTTAGGGTATTGGGGGAAGGGTACATTATTTAGCCCCTCATTAATAGTTAACATGATTATTATAAATATCTCTATAACTATTGTAGTTTGAGAATCTTTCTTTTTTTATTGAATTTATTGTTTTCTTTGCTACAGAGCAATACCATTTGGGGAACTCTTGTCTCCTAGGAGTTTCAATGCTACCCCACTTCCAGCACTATAAAACAGAGGCCTGCTGTTTTAATCACGCCTCTCTCTCTCTCAATGTTGTTTGCGCCCTGGTACAACCCATCTGCCTTGAATCTAGTGCTCCACTGGGGCTGCACACATCTGCCAGCCAGACTACCTTCGTACACAATTACTCAATCCACCGTAAGGCTCTTTAATAGGAAACAAGTGTGACAACGGCAAGCCTCTTTTTTTTTTTCCTCCTCCCTCTTAAACCACAGAGTCAAATAGCTCTAATAGAGATGAAGCTTGATAGATCCGCCCAGGTGTAGGTGAAATGGTAGAGCCTCAGGGCTAATAGATGCTGTGCTCTCACGCTGAAGTTTAGCACTGTGTCCTGTCGGGCTCTCTAGCATCAGTGCGATGGGTTGCTCCTGGTACTGTTACAAAGTGAACACGCTTCTTGCCACTCACGTTTATGCCTAATCCGGAGGGCAACCTGGAGCTAGGTAAGAACAGAACAGCCCTTTGACTTCAACGCATGGACAAAGGACAACGAATGCAGTAAGTGGAAAAAATTATCTTTCTTTCTTTTACTTGGGAATTAATTAAGGGTGTTTACTCCCAGGGAATCCTCTAAAGGCTGTGCAAAAGTGAACTAAGACAAAGCTTATGTTCATAACCCCATGAATTTTCTCCAGTTTCATTTTGCACAATGCCCTGGCACTGTCATTAATACTTAAATACTCCTGAAGTGACTCCTCATTCAGAAGGTCTCGGAAATGAAATGTGGTGCTAATAATACTGTTAATTCAATCCTATATTTTGGCATATTAACTGCTACTTCTGGGTGAAATGTCCTTTATTACTGTCAAAAATGATGGTGGCAAGTGTTTTGTCAGTTTCGAGAGCAAACAAAAAAATCTTTAAGAAGCACATACCCTTCTTGAAAATGGATTTCACTTTTATGCATAACTATACTGCTACATTACTCCTCATACATTGATGTGAGGAATTTGCTTATAATTTTTACTTAACACATCTGTTCTATAGCTTGATCTCTTACTAGAAAAGTGACACTAAAAACTCCTTTAAAAGAATATTAGGTTGTAGCAGCAATGACAATGGGAGTGAATTTTTAAAACAAACAAAACAAAACAAAAGGTCATTTGTCTAATAACATAAGAAAGTATATTAAAACCAGATGTATGAAATCTCAACTTTGACTTTTTAGTCTTTCATGCTTGGTTTAAAGCAGTCTTCACTTTGCGTTTATTTTGCATTTACAACTTCGGATTCACCATTAAACTACGTTTGAACTTGAAGTTCAGGTTTGATCTACGTACAGCCTTGTTCCTTGAGCCCACTACTCTGATTTTTACTTGGCTATGGGGAATCTTTTTACTACCATACCATATATTCTGAATTGTGTTAACAGGCTAACTGTGGTGGACTTTCAGGTGGAATGTCAGCCAATGTAAAAGAATGTGTTTGCTGCTCAAATGTATGATGCTTCATGTAAGAAATAAACATATGCCCTACCAAAGATTCCAGTTATTATTTCTAAATTAATCCATCAAACATTGCACAAAGCTGATCAGATTAAAGAAAATGCAACAAAAACTGTCTGTACTTCTTATCTATTAATAGTCCTTTGAGTTGATTTTTAAAAATTTAACCATTATTAATTTGAAAAATTAGTCTGGAAGACGTTGTCATCTCAAAAGGCAATGCACATATGTGGAGTAGATAGACAGGCAAAATTAGACAAAACAGTATTGCACTGTTTACTTAATTCCCCATCGGCTAATGTTTTGTTTTTATTTTCTAACTATTATAGATGGACATCATTAAAAATGATGATTTAAAAGCCATGACGGTAGAATCTTGATGACTCCTTTGTGTATATTCAGAAATGATTTAGCTTGGATAAAGTTGCTGCTATGAGAGGTTTAATTAATTGTTTCTAGTTAAATATATTTCTTTAAGAATTGCATTTGACATTACTGATGGTGGAGTAAACGGAGTTTCACAGTCATTCTTCATGAAATACTTTAACCGACAATCGTTGGCATTGAATAGCGGTCAATGTCTACCCCCTACAGGGAGAGATTCTAATTTCACTATGCCTTCCCCAGCACATGAATGCCATAGAGTACAGTTCACACATATGAATGCCGTAACCGTGTCAATGACTTCAACAAGTGCCCCTTAATGAAAAGGTCAGCTCTGTGATTAATAGGAAGCTGGTTTCAAAGGCTGGACCTCACTTCAGCACGGCATTTAGATTTGTTTTTTCTTGATTTACTCCATTTGCCTTTCAAAGTGTAATAAAAATCAAGTAGTATTATATCGCACATTTTTAATGCATTGTGGTTGCTTTCATATGATAGCAGCACAACAGTATATTTGGTTTAGTAAAGAAAAAATAACAACTAAGTGAAAAAAATCAATCGAGCTAATAATTGGCGAATGAAATTTTTACTCTTTATCCAAATGGAGTATATAACCTTTGCTTAAGTTTCAGTTAATTTAATGAACTTTTAAAAGGCTCTGTAGGGATAAAGGTAGAGTGGGAAAAAGTTTGATTTTTTAACCTAAGTTTATTATGCTTAAATGTGCTAGCAAGTGAATATACACAAGTAACTCATGAAGATAGTGATTTTTCACTAATGGAGAAAAATCATTGATGAATATAGCTGAGTGAGGATGAAGAGAATAATTTTAAGCCTAGTGACAATCTCAAAGGATCAAATTTATAATGGTGGTGGTGTTATAGTCTTTCTAGTTAAAGAGTTTTTTTTTTTTTTGCTGGAAAAACATTGTGGTTATATCCAACTTATATTTTTTAAATGATTCTTTTTTACTAGAATTATAATTTGTTAATAAATATCATAACGTTAAGGCAATGAATAAATCAAGTGGTCCTTATATATTTAAAACTTTTTTTCATGTATTATTCATTTTGTGTCCCTGTAGATTTATCTATACATGTTTTCAAATAAGATTGCAATATAAGTAATTGAAGAATACACGTAATATAAGTATATATACTATATTTATCACATATAAAAATTGCTATATGCTTAGAGGAAAATCATCAGAAGACGTAGGATATATCAACTTATTCTAAGGGATATTCTCTTTGTAATAAATTTTCTTTTTTAACCACATGTCAACACATATAGAACTTAATAACTTCATGTTCACTTATAGTGAAGGAATTATATTAGATATCAAGATTGAAAGTGTAGAAAAAAGGAGTTCAATATTGAATGCCAACATCACACAAGAGGAGTTTCCAACAGCCACTCAAGGAAGAGAAAAATCTAGTACCTCTGTAAAATGGGCACAGTGCTTCCCGGATGTGTCACATTTTGTCAATGGCCACAGCTACGTCTTCCCAGTACTCTATTATTCAAAATTCCATTTTTTTGCTCTGAATTGGAAGCCAACTACTTCCAGAGTTCTAATGAATAACATTAGTGGGGCTCTCACAAAATACATTCCTCAAAACTGCCCTAAACATGCCATGATTTATTTAGTTCTTATAGTCCAATGAAGTAGGTAGCGTTCCTATTCCCATTTATGAATGCGAAAATGGATTGGTTAAGGGACTTGCTTAGTGTCATGCAGATGGTTTGGCTCTGTGTCCCAACCCAAGTCTCACCATGAATTGTAATAATCCCCATGTGTCAAGGGCAGTACCAGGTGGAGATAATTGAATCATGGGGGCGGTTTCCCTCATGCTGCTCTCCTGATAGTGAGTGAGTTCTCACGAGATCTGATGGTTTGATAAGAGGCTTCCTTCTTTGCTCAGCACTCATTCTGTCTCCTGCCACCCTGTGAAAAGGTGCTTTCTGCCATGATCGTAAGCTTCCTGAGGCCTCCAAAGCCATGTGGATCTGTGAGTCAATTAAATCTCTTTTCTTTTTTAAATTATCCTGTCTCGGATATTTCTTCATAGCAGTGTGAAAACAAACTTATATAGGTAGTAAATAGTGTAACTTGGGTTCAAATTAACTTTACTTGAGGGAAGATGCTACCCCAACCACCGGACTCTACTACCTCTCTAATGGATGACTTCATTATTAGTGAAAAGTTGGCTTTATCTCTGACCATCTTATCTGGACTACTTGAATTTAGAAAGAAGGTACAGAATGAAATTGATGGAATGCCCAATCAAATAAAGCATAACTAGTTGGTTGTCAATCAGTGAGTATGATCTCACTTCAGGTTACGTCACTCAGTACTTTACCCCACTATTTTCAGAGGTTTTACTATAGGTAAAGAAGGAGTTGCAGTTATATTTCTGACATGTGAGGAAGAGCTGACCCTTCAACTCTCACTCATTTCACATGTCCACACCTGTTAATAGTGGGCCTCTGGGAAGTTTGTCTCTTCAGGGTATTTCCAACCCAGTGATGTCTGGCTGACTGACAAACAGAGATCACTCTAATCACAATAGTCTTTCAATGAGAGTCACCTAAACACATTCCCACCTGCAAGGCATTGAAAAAAAAC
Organism: Piliocolobus tephrosceles; assembly: GCF_002776525.5. Lineage (NCBI taxonomy): Eukaryota > Metazoa > Chordata > Mammalia > Primates > Cercopithecidae > Piliocolobus > Piliocolobus tephrosceles. Next base: position 87,908,665 of record NC_045441.1, read on the forward strand.
AAGAGCTGTCAACCACTTTCAAAGACTTTTAGGCCTCGGTTATTCAATAAGACTATCTGGATATTTGTTTCTTGAAAGATAGAATGCCAATTGAATTTTCTCCTTACCTGTGGGGAGTATGTATATATGTATGCATGTGTATGTGTGTGTGTGTATATATATACACACATGCTTGGTGTGTGTGTGTGTTTATATATATATATATACACACACACGGTTGGTATATATATGTGTGTGTGTGTGTATATATATATATACACACACATATATATACACGCTTGGTAGACTTGTAAAAAACATAGCCTGGAAAACACCTCTTTGTAATATTTCATTTAAAATATAATTTCCTATAACCTACATATGTGGTATGTCTGTCTAGTGGAAAACATTCTTCTCAAGACAGACATTCATCATTATGATTGAGATTCTTAGTGAAGATAAAAAAAAATATATATTTTTGACAAAAAAATCCTTATATCTTATATTTTCAATATTATGGGCTTATCCTTTCCCATATAAACACAGCATATTCATTTTAAAGAGATTTTTGTTTTATTTTTAACAGTCCATATTGTTATAATTATTAAACCAATACATAGTTTACTTTTACAAACACAAGCAGATTCATGCAAGGCAAATGGAGTGAACATGGGGAAATTCCTTCAAACCTGAACAACCCCAACTCATTTTCTACAAAAGAGTAGGTAGAAATAAATGTTCTTTTAATTCTCATTTTTCCTTTGGTTTGCATAAAAGATATCTAAATATGATCAGCATTTATAAAGTCATACACTATTCTTATTTTTTTAAAGAGAAAAAAACAGTTTTTAAAAACTAATCTCAAGATCCTGGAAAAATTAATCTGTGGTGACAGGATCTGAAAGCTCTAAATACCTTGAGGATTGATGATTACTTAAAAACAGTGGTCAAAGACTTCCTCTATCACTATCATTAGTCAAAGAGATCCACAAGTTAATTTCTTGAAGTTAATCTTATCCTCATAAATCCTTTTTTAATTATCCAGTAACTACTTTATTTTTATTTGTAGGTTCATCTTAAGTGGAAAGGTGTTTCTCTCCCTCTTTCTGTTCTTACTTGACATTACAAGCCTTTCACCAGGGAACCAGTCTGGAATTAATTCTTAATCTAATTGCTTCTGGCTCATGTTCCAGGGAAATATTGGTAACACTGCAGACCTAGACATTGCTGGTGGACACTTCTATCCAGATCCGGGTGCTAGCTATCTCTGCTCACTTCCACAGTTTCAAACACCCTGAAGTCCCAGCCCGCAGTCACAGCAATCAACCTAGTTCATGGTTTGGGTCCCTTTGCATGGGGCGGGGCAGTGGGAGGGTCTTGGTCCCAGTTTCCCTACATGAGTCAGACTCCTGGCCACCTGGGTCTGGATTTGCAGGCAGCCAAAATCTAATAGTTTTTCATTTCTAGCCCTGTTTAATATTAAATATTTCTTTTCATTTGAGGCCCATTAAAATACCAATTTTTTTAAGCATGGGTATACATTTTTATTATTATCATTGCTTTATGTTCACAGTAGAAGTTAGCTGCAGGTATGTCTAAAGCAAGAAATCAAGGAGGTATCTAATTAGTAGTAACTTCAGTTTTGTTTTATTACTTAATATTGTGCATTTCAAATTTGTATGGAAGAGACAGAGAAGAATCATTAGTATTCTATCTGTACTTCTATTAAAAATTTGAAGATTTAACCTTGTTTTTTCTAGTGAGATGCACTAATATGCTTGAATTTTACACGCTACATAATCATGTTTTTCCAATAAATAATATTTTTGGTCACTCTGAAATTTATTTTCCTGAAATAAATTAAATACTATTAACTATGTGATATATTTCTGTGTTTATAATTATACTTGGCTAACTCACAAATCCAAAATTCTCTAGAACGAGAATAGTGAGCATTAAGTGAAAATACTGGGGCTTGGGTCTTCTTTGTGGCAATCACTACCTTGTTTTCAAAATGTACAGAATATCCATCATGCAACATTTGTGTGAATACTTGTGAATAAACTTTGCAAAACCATTTGTAAAGTACTCTAGGAAATTCTGAGAAGTTACTATAAGATAGAACAGAACACAGGAGCATGCACAAGCCATATATATGATGTTTCATGTAATATGCTTGGTAGACTTGTAAAAGATTTTAGATGTAGTATAAGAATAAATGTTTGATGGTTTGATGTAATTTGTTTTTTTTGTATTTGTTTTTGTTTTTTTGATGCAGAATCTCTCTCTGTCGCCAGGCTGGAATGCAATAGCGCAATCTCGGCTCACTGCAACCTGAAACTCCCTGGTTCAAGTGATTCTCCTTCCTCAGCCTCCCTAGTAGCTGAGATTACAGGCACGTGGCACCACGCCCAGCTAATTTTTGTATTTGTGATAGAGACAGGGTTTCACCATGTTGGTCAGGATGGTTTTGATCTTCTGACCTCTTGATCTGCCTGTCTCAGCCTCCCAAAGTGCTGGGATTACAGGCGTGAGCCACTGTGTCCGGCCTATAATTTGTTTTATATCATATACATCATAATGCCTATTTTCCTTTTTAGATTAAAATATGTTGTAATGATATTTAATCATTAAACATATTTTTGAGCCTAATTTCCATTTCACCAAGGAATCAAAATTTCTTTCACTGGACAAGAAAACACTTATCAAACCTTTTCCCAATTTGTAAACTTCATGAAAGACTCATATTTGATTAATACTATTTCTAAATGAGCTTCTTCTCTATCCCAGTTTTCTACAATTTCAGAAATGAAACAAAGTTAACAATGGGAGCCCCAAATCTTTATTACTTGAAAGTAAGCCCTACAATACTGAATCTTTGAATTAAGTTCGGTTTACCCATTCAGTCACAGCTAATATTGTCTTGAAGCATGGTAAAGAAGAGAAAATTGTTAGTACTGGTAAGGATGTCTGAAATTCACATAAAGCGGGAGCAGTAAATCACACTTGCAGTGTCAGCACATTTGGAGGCCTAGGTAAGAGGATTGCTAGAGCCCAGGAGTTCATGACCAGCCTGGGCAACATGGCGAAATCTCACCTCTACAAAAAGCAAATACAAATATTAGGGGTGGTGAGTGCCTGTAGTCCCAGCTACTCAGAAGGCTGAGGCAGGAGAATTACTTAACACCAGGAGGTTGACGCTATAATCAACCATGATCGCCCCACTGCACTCAGCCTGGGTGACAGAGTAAGACCCTTTTTTTCAAAAAAAAAAAAAAAAATACATAAAATATTAACATGTATTTTCATGTTTGTTCTCAGCTACCCCATGAAATAGTACCAAAAAAACTTTGATTTTTTTCACTTCTTAAATAATGATAAAAGTATATTTTATCACATCCAATACTGTGGCCAAATATTTACTTTATACATGAAAATTTGAGTAATGTTAGTTTATGTGCAAACATTTAAATTTTATTTAAAATATTAAAAATATGTTAATAAATTTGGAAAAGGAACATTACTGCAGTAACTACTATGCGTCATGTGACTTACATTATCTTATGTAATCTTTATATTAATGAATAAAGGTAGATTTGTCATTTCCATTTTACAGATGAGCAATGTGTTCTATTTTCTTGAATTTCTAAAGAAGATTAAGCATACAAAAATCTATTCAGCTGACTACTCCAATTATAAAAGCAGTAAATGTGTACAAACATGCCAAGATGCCCACATGCAGTGCAGGTTGCAATAGAAACTGTTTGTATTATATAGTTCCATTCCTCTGGACTGGAATTTAGAGACTTGTACTACTTCAATACATTATGATCCTGAAGGATGAGCATACAAACTTTATTTGTATGAGTCATAAGTATCTTAAGAGCATCAGTATTGCCATCATATTTTGATTCAAGAAACTAGTAATGCCATTCTTTGGAATGTATTCTACTTACTTTTATGAGGATATAATGCTAAAGAAGATGTCACCAGTCGGAAATGCTATATTTTTACATAAAATCTTTACATCCTATGTTAAGGTATGTTTATTAATTTCAGTGTTACAATGTGATAAAAACTTGCTCTGTGTGTGTGTGTGTGAAAGTGAACAAGTGAATATATGCGTACATAAGTAAAAGCCTCTACTTGGCAGCATTCCTATTAGATATTCCGCAGTGATAGGTTTGTTAAATTAAAAAGAATAATTTTTATTTTGTTTAAATAACTATAGTCTATAATTTAAAAAGCTCTCATCACAAATTTTTGTATGCACCAACAAGAAAAATGTATGCATTTAAAATATTTGTTTCCTGTTTTATTCAGACTTTTAATGTCTTGAACATTTAGGTTAACCACTTGCTATTCTCTGCTGCTATAGGAGCACTTCTTTTTTATTATTTAATGTGTAACTTTAAACTGTGCTAAAGCTACCCGCAGCCTTACACAATGGTCTTCTAGGTAGATTATAATATTTTTAGTACTGTATTATTACCAGCACTGTTTTTTGATGTTTTGTTTTGTTTTGTTTTTTTTAAGCAGTTCATTTTGGAAATGGTGAACTTTCCTTTTTGACTGTGACAAAACCCAGATTTTCTTTCTTTTTCTTATTTATTTATTTATTTAAAACAGAGTTTTGCTCTTGTTGCCCAGGCTGGAGTGCAGTGGCACAATCTCAGCTCACTGCAACCTCTGCCTCCCGGGTTCAAGCGATTCTCCTGCCTCAGCCTCCTGAGTAGCTGGGATTACAGGTGCCCACCACCACACCTCGGTGATTATTTGTATTTTTAGTAGAAACGAGGTTTCACTGTATTAGCCAGGCTGGTCTCGAACTCCTGACCTCAGGTGATCTGCCCACCTTAGCCTCTCGAAGTGCTGGGATTACAGGCATGAGCTATTACGCCTGACCCAGATTTTTTTTTTTTTTAATTAGTATGATATAAGTTGTATATTCCCCACTCAAAGTCTTTGAAAACTTTCATTAACACCTACTCACAAGACTACCATTGGCTACATCTGATGCTACCCTACTCAAAAGATAGAATAAGAATGAACTATGGACCACCAGCAAAGCACCATTGGGGCAACAATGCAGGCAGTCCTTAAGTAGTCCAACAACTCAGGTGCTAGCAGGCAAGGTCAAAATGAGGCAAGTGAGGGAAATTCCCTGATTGAAAACCTCGTTCTCTATAAAAACTGATACCTTTTATAACAAGAGAGACACAGCTTCTAGGATTCCTGCAAGGGGCCTGCCCAGTAAAAATCATCACCATATTCAGGGATACCCAATGTTAGGGTTACTGTCAGGTATTTACAATTGTCTTAGTCCTGATTCGTTGTAGCAGTTAAGGGTCATTTTTCCTGTAGGCCTATTTTCCTAGCAATGTGGTCGACATTCTAATTTTTATCATTTTCAAGGGGAATGGAACTAGATAGTTAACAAAAGGTCAAATTATCATGAAGTGAAAATTTTATTGTTAGCTCTTTATCCACAGGTAGTTAACATGGAGTTTGAGAAAATTAATTTTAAGGACTAGCATGGCCTATTCCCATTATGTCTACAAATGCAATCCTGTGCTTTAGTTTATGGTTATAGTTATTGCACATAGGGCTCTCTTTATTTATAGTTTTGATTTGCTTCCAACACATTTTATGTATGTCTGCCTCTTCTGTAAACTTTAAAAACTACATCTACAAGTAAACATTTCAAAGGGCTGAAAGAGATTTAGATTTGTTAATTAAACATTCCAAGGGTATTTTGTGTCTTTCAGATGAGACTAGACTAAGAAAGTTTGAAACTACACTCCAAAAAAAAAAAAAAAAAAAAAAAAAAACTAGAATTTTGAGTCTATCATGTAACTTTTTGAAATAAATAAGGTTTCATGTAAGAAAAGCATAGATTTTCTACCAAAACTCAGGATACTGGTTATACAGCACCACCTTTAACAGTGGGAAGAGGCTATAACAAGGGCCAGCCATCTAACAGCAGTTGTAGCCACAACAATAATGTCATATATAGGCCACACATGAGGTAGGCATGTCTTAAGGGAAAAACGTGAATGTGGCAGGTACTTGGGCTGTTCTATAGGGAAGCAGTGCAACGGACAAATAACACCTTGTAAACTCCTACAGCTATGATCATCAGTGTTTAAAGACTGACTCCAACTGCTTTTTTAGGAAGGGCCCTGGGTTGAACAGTCTCAGAACATTTTAGGTGCTTTCACTATGTTACTGCTAATGCTGTTTATTAGATTTTAAAAACACCACTAAAAGTTCAAAAGAATCATATTTCATTAATGAACACTAAATATATGTTGAATAAAATTGAGTCTACTAATTTACTGTTTAGGAATAGATATTAGATATACAATAATTATAAAATACATATGCATTTATATGTACATTGTTTCATGATAAATAGAGAATTAATCAAAAGTTTAGAGCTTCTACTGTAGTAAAGTCAAAATAAACATGAGCTTGGACAAGTAACATTAATAGCACTTACACACTTCTTACATTAAAAAATTAATAACACTACTTCAATATTTTCACTTGTAAAATGAGAAGTTTGAAATAGATGAATTTGATTTTATGCCTAATTTTTCAAATGCTTATATATATAATTTCATGTATGATAAGTTAACATCAATCAACATTAAGACATAAAACAAGCTTTAAAAAATAAACTCTAGATAGAAGCTATATTACTCTTAAAAAGATATGTACTAATTTAAACCAATCTTTTATGATGCCTTTTAATGACTTACAGTCAATCATGACTAAATTAATAAACTACTCTTGAGTAATTAAATGTCCTCATTACTTGAATATTGAAAAATGAGGGCATTGATTATTTTAGTTAACTTTGCTGTCTTCTTTTCAGTGCTTATCATGAATTAAATAATTAAAATTCATTTCTTCTACTTTAAATAGATAATAATTTGCGTTTTTTCTATTAAAGGTAACATTTTATTCTGTCAAGCTATAGACAGTGTAATAAAATGGAGATAGTGCAATGTAATTAGCTGAAAAGAGTGAACTTAATTTATCTTGAATTATGTGTAATAAGAAAAAATGTAGGAAACCATATTTAGCATTACTTAAATAAAAAAGTATTGCAATTATTTCATATTCCTTTTGAAATCAAAGACATAAATTTTGGGGAAATATCAGCGATACACAAAGTTTATGCTAGATCTTTTTTCTATTAAACACTGCATTTCTTATTTAACAGATATTGGATTTCAACATCGGTTATAGCTGGCTCTTTCAATTTAGATGAATAATATACTTAAAGCATTTTTGGATTTATTTCCTTTAGGAGAACATTTCAGAGTTACCCCAAAAGAGCTTTGAAATAATGTTCATTTTTAATTAGGTTTGGTCGACCCTGTGCAGCAGAAGCCATTAATAATGAGACGCATGAAAAAGGTGAGGGTAGTAAATATTTGAAAGACCAGTGGATCCCTGAAGATTTCGATTTGCCCTCGTATCTTTTCATTGATCAACCCCACCATTAAGTTGTATCTTTCTTTACTTAGAAGCCTTTGGATCTAGAAAATACAAATAACAGGATTGCTCCTTCGCAAATTTCAAGTGTCATGAGCTTTATTTTTGACACTCTATCTCTCCTCACACGTTTCCAAAATCAGGGTAACTTCTCTACCTCTCTTTCAAAACAGTCACCCTTATGCCATAGGCTTCTTACTGACTTTAGATTTTTCCCAATACTGAACTTCTACCAACACCAGTGTTTCCAATTCATAAAGCTCCATGCTATTAAAGTCTTTATTATTACTTTTTTCGGTATTTCTACGCTCTTTCCCACTAATTCCTAAGTCAAAACACTCATCCTATTTAATATTCACTGCTACATTATGGGAACAAACATAATTAAACATAGACACAGTATGTTGAAAAATACAGTTTGATAGGACATCCTTGAATTGATAAAATTCTAACACTTCGGGGATAATTATATTTTAAAAAAGAGGACACTTCAAATTCAAAAACAGGTAATTATTCAGTTTCAGAAAAACTCAAAAAGAGATGAATTTCAGTCCAAGGACCTGAGGGGCCATTCAATCTTGCCTTAGAGCTCTAATCTTCTGCCCAGGCCGACTCTGACCCTGGGCACTGCTACCTGGACAGCATTCTGGCTGTCAGGAGATCAGGATGTATTAAAATTTGCTATGAATCTCTGGTACTCATTTATCTCTGTCTGTTTTATGCTCAGGCTCTAACATTTTGAAATTAGCTAATGGAAGAAAATGACTGAACGGAAAGATTCCCGACGAGCAGTTTTAAAATTTACTTTTAATGTTTTTGTGTTACTATTTTTCACCTTCTGCTTCATTCAGGTGTTTGTCTTCAGTCCCTTACCTTCGCATTCTCCATTTCTAGTATACCTTCCTTCTGCCGTCAAAATCCAATCTTGCAGTTGGAAATTCAGGGAGAGTGAAAGAAGTTAAAATAAAAAACAAACAGGCAAACAAAAACCCCAGAGCCCTGCCTGAATGTTGGTAATTGAGTGAAAGTGAGGCCATTCCATCTATGAAGCACTGTTCTCAGTGTTTTTTGTAGAAATGAACATTAATCTTGTTTTAGTAAACTTCTTTATCTAATTAATCATGTTGTTGTCATTTAAGGGTTCGTGATGCAGTTTGCCTTAAACAACTGCTGGATACTTTAGACCTTATATTATCCTAAACTTTTCTGATTTGCCTCGCTTAAAAAAGTTTGCATTGGATTCACAGTTAATGCACTAACCTAGCTTTGCTTTGGCTATCTGTATTGTTTTGTTGTTGCTGCTGCTTTAAATTGATCTTGAGATTTTGTGTGCGAAAAAGAGGAACATATGTAGTATATTCCTAACTATTGAGCTTCTTATTTGTTAGTATTGTTGTTAAATTGTTGAAGTCATCTTAATGCAGAGCAGCATGTATGGCGCATCATGTCATTGACATATGTTCACATTATTTGGGATTGTATTTTTTTAAGAATAAAATATAGCTCTTTGACAAACATTAATTTTAAGGTTTATTTTAAATATCCTTCCCGATTTTCTGAAATCTTGAGCTACATAGTATCTTTACCTCCTCTGAATTCTATAGCATGTCTCATCTGTATCGTTTATTTGATAGCTGCCCATACTGATGTATTTCCATACCTAGTTCTATTCCCTGCTAGATACTAAGCATTTTTAACACAGGGGCCATGATGTCTACGTTTTTGTGTGCAACACAGCCATGACAAAATAGGTGTTCAATAAGTACTTCTTGATTGAAAGTTGACCATTCCACTCTATAAATGCAGGTTAAAGGGTCTTTACCTACGTCTCTATCCCCCATTTGCTGTTTAATTGGCTGTTAGCTAGAACTGATTGATAGACATAAAGACTTTTTTTTTTTTAAGGAATTGACAGCTATGTAAATATAGCACTTAACCTTAAGCACTTAGCCATTAACCTTAATCACTGTCCATTAACCTTAAAGCACCCCAGGTTTCTCCCCTTACAATCCCCCAAAGCAGACCCTACTGGATGCATTTTTTTTTACCATGAAAAATAATCTTAGTAGAATGTTTTTATTGTTCTGTGGATAGCTGTAAAAAATATATTTTGAAAAAGAACACTTGACCTAATTTTTTTTTTATAGTTACTAATGTATTTTCCAGATGTCCAAAGAAAGATAAGAAATTGGAAAATTATTTTGAGGAGCACGTTAGTATATATTTGACAAGAGAAAGACTAGAAGATGCTTTTATAAGTATGATTTTATATAAGGTTGATAATCACAAGCATATCATATCATTTCTATTTAACTTAGAAAATTTATTTTAAAAAATAATATTTTCTATAGCTATTGCTAAAAAGTTTTAATTATTGTTAATTCCAGGCATGTGGAAGTAGCTAATAATTTTAAGAATAGAGACTGATATTTTCTAACTAATGTCAAATTATAACTGAGAAAAAGAATAAATGAAATTCCTTTCTTTAAGCATAACATTTTAGATTTTTTTAATATTATTGTCCCATAAATCTAACTAATTATATTGAAATATTACCTTTTAAAATAATCCTTTGTAGTCTATAAAATCTATATTTTCTCTTTTGAGTGTTTCACAAAGACGACATAAAATAATAACTATACATTATTGGAAAGAAACAAAATTTCATGACAGCATATTCCAATTTATTATATTTTTTATATCATGGTTTTATTTTCACCAAGATCTACATTTACAAAGTATGAATTTAGTAAAATAACATTACAAAGTTGCAAAAAGTTTTGTGCGTAATTTTATATGCAATTATGTTTTATGACTAATCCTTGGGGTGAAAACAGTAAGTCAGGGAAGTTCCCATTGTATTCTGAACATAATACATCTTAGGGTGAGGTCAGGTAGAGTGTGGGAGGATGGCTGGGGATGGGGAGGTAGAAAGAACACCTTGCTATATTCAGGAAAGCAACTTGATACTAATGGACTGATTATTTTTAGCTTTGCCAGAGTGCTCAGTTTTGTTCCAAGTCCCGCAGGGAACTGACACTAGAAGGTGTGAGCAACTGAGGGCAGGGGAGGGTCTCTCTTACCACTAAATTTCAAAGTATATTGTAACAAATGTGAAATCTCACTGGAATAACAAACCAGTGTAACATGATGACTTCAACTCTAAAAAGATGTTACCTCAACACCAGGCTGCTTAGCTGTTCATTTGGAATTTTACAGTTACCTAACATAGGAGAAAGGTGATAATGAGGGTGACTTGGCAAAACAAAGTCCAGGCAGAATGAGCTCCACAAAGGCAAATCAAATGCCAATATTGACCACGTGTTTTGAAAATCAATAAATCAATAACTTTCATGCAAATTACAGGTCGTATGTTTATTTCACTCACTGAACATTTTCACCATGCAGTCATTCATGACCGAGAGGATGCTCTCGGAGATAGACGTATGCTAAGAGGATATTAATTCACTGTTTCATTCTTTATTTTGTAGATCCCACACCTCAACACCTCTATAGATACGGAAATATATCTTAGTTATATCACTATACATAGGCCTTCTTTTCATACAAGATGATGAAAAAACAAGCAAATTTAGCTGAGAATCTGAGCAAATAAGTGGGAGTAAATTTCTATCTTTATAGAATGTCTCCTCTAAAATACGTATTTTATTTATTTAAACAACATTGCTTGAGGAACCATTTTATGCAAATAATATTTTAAGTTTTTTTTTTTTCTTTGAGACAGAATCTTGCTCTGTAGCCCAGGCTGGAGTACAGTACTGTAACCTCGGCTCACTGCAACTTCTGCCTCCCAGGTTCAAGCGATTCTCCTGCCTCAACCTCCTGAGTAGCTGGGACTACAGGCACCCTCCACCATGCCTAACTAATTTTTTTCTATTTTTAGTAGAGACGCAGTTTCACCATATTGGCCAGGCTGATCTCGAACTCCTGACCTTGTGATCCGCCCACCTTGGCCCCCCAAAGTGTTGGGATTACACGTGTGAGCTGCAGCACCCTGCCTATTTTGTCCTTTTAAGTGTTGAAATGGTTATGTAAACACATGAAGGATGTGTTTTTGAAATCTTTTTTTTTTTTTTTTTTTTCCCGAACACATGGCGTATACGCTACCATACTGCTTTTCATTTTGCAGAGGAACAACTAGAAGTAAGATAAGTCTCTTTCCTTTAGCACAAGTGTTAAGTGTTGTAAAAGAGGTTAATTAAATACTGGAAAACTGATCAAAATATTATCTTATTATTTTTTCCTTCAGAACATAGCTAAGAATTATTAATAATGGTAACTATGTCTCTAAGTTACAAGAAATAGCCAACTTAATGTCAGCACCATGAAGAGCAAAGTATTGATATTGAGCAAGTTTGTTTCTTGCATTAGATTTTCAGCTACAATGTAAAGAATCTGGAATAAATAATTTGTGTTTTGTTTTCTAACTATTTTTTTCTACTTTATCATTTTTTGGTTAATGTATCCATTTTAATTGTTGCATCTAAGGAATAAAAGATTTTAATATCTTATTTTTCTAGTTAATAGCAATATAATATATTCAGTATTTATAAATGATAGAATTTTATATTTTTTCAGGCACTTGAATGCCTACAATGTTGTAGGCATTCATGCTATTTGTTGAATGTTGTTTCAATTAATCACTGTCAGTCTAATTTAATGAAACTAACTTCAAGTTTACTACTCTACTGCATTATTTTCCAGAGTCTACATTGTTGTTTGGCTCTACATTTAGACAACTAAGACACATTGAAAAAAAATTCTTAACTTTCTTTACCTTATCTCTAAGTTCTAAGGAAATATAAAACTTTTATGGAAATTGGAAACTACTATCATGCATATTGTATCTTTCCTGCAAAACTGAGTTTATTTGTATGTTTTACTAAGATGTGTCTTAATCTAGATTCATGTGAAAACCACAGATTAAGTCTACTGTGACAACAAAACCAGTCCAAAAAAATTATGCTGAAACATTTTAGGGAGAATTCCAAAAGTTGAGACTATTCTATAGGGAATAGTTTGCTTTGATCCAAGTGTCTAGAGATGAAAGCAGAAACAAGTGCCACAGGTAATCTGGAGTTCTGTAAGTAAACCCATATTCCTCTACTCATCATCTGTAAGTTAACAATTTTTTTGCTCAGCACTAGTTACTAACGCTATATTGGAAAAAAAGTAAAGCAAATAGCTGTACCTCTGACTTTCCAACTAAACCACCAGGTTGCTTGTTATGTGAATTTTCTTTTTAAAAGTCAGCCCTTGAAATTCATTTTGTGATCATATTTTTATGTAAAAGATTTAGGTGAGCTTGTAAAACCTACCCCAATAAAGTCTGCTCTAACATCTGTATGGCTGCTTTTCTCACTTGAGATTTTCTCAACTGCTAAAAATTTAAGGCACTTCTATCTGTTTCACATGAATTTTTTAACCTTAAAACAGCAACCCAACAAACCACCACCACTCCAAAAGCAATGAGAAGGAACAGCGCAAGCACTCATCACATTCACAGACACCCTGACACAGAATGAACAAACAAACATATAAGCAGGCAGAAACAGCAAACCAACTACAAAAACAGACTCTCTCTAACGATCCATTATTGCTAGGAAATTTCAGGTTGAACATGTATAGTTTAAAACACACACACACACACACATTCACCAGGGAGTATGAGAGGGGCTGGACCACTCCCCCCTTTCCCAGCCCCTGCACCCCTGGGACCCGGCACTCTTGGGGGTGGGGGGAGAAGGGGGAGCAAGAACTCTGGTGCCTCTAGCCCATCTGAGGCCTTAGTTAGGTAAGAAGAATGATGTCACAGATGTTTCACTGTTTTTTTCTTCATCCTATTTCCTTCTCTTTTCTTAGGACTTTAAATAGTTTTCTCTCTTTATAGAGTCTCTTCACTTTTTTTAAAAACCTCTAACATTTCTCCAAAGCTCTGTGATCCCCTAAAATAGAGAGACAATTCTTCTGACTGAATATAAACATTTATTCCTACTGGTCCTTTGTATTTTATCTCCATTTTTACTGTGGATGGGGCTTATTTTTTTCTCAGGGTAGAAGCAAGGGTGTCAGGATCATCAGCAGCAGTTGCCATCTCTAGGGATGTATTGAAGAATACTGCCTATTAGTTAACAGCTTATGATGTGTCTCACGTTCTGCAGAGGAAGCACTCTATATAAATGCCAAATAGTAATAACTCAGCTCTCTTCTTTGGGCTCTGGACCCACCAGCTCTTACACTTTCGATGGGGAAAAAGAGTCATCTTCCTCATTATGCCTACCTAGAGGATACAGTGTCAAGTGTAAAAACTGCTACAAGGAGGAGTAGTCATAAGTATTTCAAAGTGATTTCAAATGTTACTCTGGGAGAGGGAAAAAAAAAGGAGCAGTCTTCAACATATTATCAAAGGAGGGAACTACACAATCTGTATAGGGGAGCATATAGTCCTTTTCTTATCTGGGAAACAACCTGTCTTAGGAACAAGACTCACATTCACTTATTTCAAAGTTTGTCTTCACTACCCAAAAAGGCTTGTCCTAGGTGAAGTTTCTATGTAGTGCTGTTTTTGAAATACAGTTTGCATCTTTTTATTCATTTTTTCATTTAAAATAATAGACTTCTCCAGCAAAGTTCAGGTCTAGCTCTTTTATTTTCTCTAATCATATCATTTCGTAATTTGATGTTATAGTCAGATAAATCAGAAAGAAACTTATTTCCAAGGCTGAGAGATAAGAAAATTGAAAGAGTTAGGATTCTCCCACCTCTTAGTAGGTGAGACCGAAAGCCATTGTTGCAGTGATGGAAAACACACAGCCACGGAGGGTTTGGAACTGATTCAGATCTCCAACAAGATCCTGACTTACGTGCGGCTCAGGGATCTGGTCTTTTGCTCAATAAAGGTATGGAAAATAGAACAATAAAGGTATGGAAAAACAATATTTGTCTTTTTTAATTTTCTTAATTTAAAATTTTACTCTTAGAATCAATGTTTAGTATTATTTCTACAATTTTGAGGCTCCTAGTCATTATTTAAAATGTTTTTGTTAGTTTCTGTGCAGTCTGATTAATCAGATATTTATATTTAACTGTTTCATATAAATTAAAATATTTAGGGCAGGAGTGGTGGCTCATGCCTGTAATCCCAACACTTTGGGAGGCCGAGGAGGGTGGATAACTAGAGGTCAGCAGTCGGAGTCCAGCCTGGCTAATGTGGTGAAACCTTGTCTCTACTAAAAATACAAAAATTAGCCAGGTGTGGTGGTGCACACCTGTAATTCCAGCTACTCAGGAGGCAAGAGAATCACTTGAACCGGGGAGGCAGAGGTTGCAATGAGCCGAGAGTGCACAACTGCACTCCAGACTGGGCAACAGAGTGAGAGTCAATCACAAATAATAATAAAATAATAATAATACAAAACTATGGAGTATATAATATTTATCTATAGATGGCATTTTAATATTTCCCAATTCTTTGTTCCTGTGAATAATTTTATTCATTGTAAAGTTATAAATATAGAGAATAAAAAAGTGACTAAACACAAAAATTTATAGTAAAACCTTCAGAGGAAATAACAAGAAAGGAAACTAACACTTAAGAAGTATGTAGGTTTCACACACATACACACACACACACACACACACACACACACACACACACCATTTATTTTTTCCCATTAGGCCCAAACAATACTTCTCTGAAGCAAATTTTATATACGGTATTCCAAAGAGATTAAGTACATTGTAGAATTTCTTATCTAGATCTAGTGGCAGAGCTGTAATTTACACCTAGACCTAATTCCAGAATTGAGTTTTATAACACCAAATATATAGTACCATTTTTACTGCCACTAATGCTGTCACATGACTATCTCTCTAAACTAATAGCAGTATTAAAAACTGTTGTTAATTATATCATCTGCCACTTTGGCAGGTAAATACTACTTCTTAAATGTCAATGTTTCCTTTTGTGTGAAGTTTATTTTTCCCTATCATAAGCTACTGATATGATTCTATCGATAGCTTTGGTTTAGTGGGATTATGTTCTTCTGAAATAATGCAGTAAATTATGTAATGCTAACAGTTTAAGAGCAGGATATTGTTTTCCGATTGAGTTCCTCTTATATGATCCTGTGTGGCATATAAGTTTACTTTTAACAGAAGATTTTATTTAGTTCTAAAATATTTAAAGGTATGTTGAAATTTGACAAACATTTAACACTGTATCTGATAGAAATGTGGTGATATGTTTTAGCTGAAAAACAGAAAGAAAGACACACAAAATACAGATTGAAAGATGGAACAAGCATTGGGAGCTTCATCATACAAATATAATACACATAAAACAATACAAAGCACTGATACGTTTTAGCCTATGTGTCTAATAAGGAAGATGTTAGTTAAGCTCTCCTTGCAATTTAAGATCTACTTCTTTACCTCAGCTTCTCCTTGTCCCAACCCACATCCCATGAAAGACCAAAGTCCTCCTCAAAATTTCTGCGTGTTTCTGAAGCATGTGTTCGAGTAGGGGAGTGGGAAAATATAACTCATGTTTGTCATTGTAACTCTTGACTCCAACCTAACTTTTCCTCAGTTCATGAACAATATTATCATTTTTCTCTTTTACTTATATGAACATGTAATCACATACACTCATGCATGCCTTCTTTTCTATTATAGCCATATATATTAGCATTTTATTATAGACTGGACACTCATTTTAGGTTAACTAATCCTTAGAGATATATACTATTTATTTATTGAGTTAGTCTCTTAAAACTGTATTAAATGTGGTTAATGATCAGTGTCAGGTCAATTCAATTAATAATAATTATGGGCATTAACCTAAGATACCAAAAGAAAAAAAAAAAAAAAAACCTGAAAGTCAGATGATTTGAAGATCCACAAATCCTAATGTGCTTTTTACAATTAGAAGCAGCAAATTTGTATTGGAATAAGGGATCTAAAAAAAGATTTCCCCAGCCAGCCTTATGTATAAAAGTATGTTTCCCTAGAAACCAGGAAAAATATGCATAGAAATATGGATGGTTTAGACTGTTTCTTTTTGGTTGGGGGAATTGGGGATTTTGTTGCACTCTAGCAATTCCAGGTCTAGATTTCATAACGCTTTCATTCTCTGTTTCTCTCATGAGGATATAAAGCCATTGGGATAGGTTGCTAACACAATTTCTATTTTTATCCCTGAAAAACCTGGTATTATTGTCTCACAAATCTAAGGTTTGCTTTTTTAACATCACTGTAAATTTCAAGGTCTTTTGATTCTTCCCGCATAGACGTGTTTATTTATGCCATAGAAAGACAAGATGTATTGCATTAAGCAACATTTCCAACATTTCATTAAAAATCTTGCACTGAAAAAATATCCTTGAATGTGTCTCCTTTAGGGATGTCCTTATGTCCTTTTAAAGCTTTATATATCTGTTTAATAAGTGAAATATAAATATAATGAATCAGAAAAATTGTTAGCCTTTTAAAATGATAGTGAGTCAAGCAGTCACTCTGATCGCTAACCAGAAAAACTGTTGGGGGTGTGGGAACCAACAACATAGTTTATATCAGTTCACCTGCAAGGCTACTCATAAGCATTAATACTTATGATCCAGGACAGAAAAGAAACATTATAGAAGATGGGGGAAAATGACTTAGTCTGTGTTTAATAGGCTTCAAAAAGCAGTCTATTTGTGTATTGCTGGTTATGAACCTCAAAGTTTTTGCTGGAATACATAATTAAAACATCCTAATTTCCTATTTCAGTGTATTTGCCTTTTGGAAAGCCTATTAAAATAGGCCCATCTCTCTTTTTTTTCCTGTCCACTATCAGTGTTCCCATCTTTACTGGTTGAAAGCCAGTAGATAATCATAATCTATTTTTCCTTCTGACCCAAATAAGTTTACATGTGAAATCCAATTATTTTAAAAAGATGTCAAGTACAGTCTATAAAGAGAAAGAATTAAAATCTTAGGCAGCCTAATGTGTGAATGGGGACGGGTTGAGCTGGGCCTGCTTTTATTCTTTTAGAGTATTCTTCTAGAGCTAATGCTAAGGATTATTGCTAAAAGATAAGTGTTAAAAAAAAAAAAAAAGATAATTGGAGAGGAGTTCTGGGATTTGTGTGTATAAACCTTGCTATGTACCACAAGTTAGTAACTATTAGCCATGATCTGTATATGAGCTTTATGTTTTTAGCATCAACTGACAGTCACAGTCTTACATTCATGATGCTTTAAGTTAAACCATTAGGGCATGGCAAAGATAAGACCCATCCACAAAGGCACAGTCTGTACTCTCCCATCTTCTCACCTTCCAGAATTTTTTTTTATCAATTTGTTTGTTTTTGCAATGTTTTACGACTGTTACTGTCTTCCTCTGTTCACAGGATCATATATGTCTCCAGAAATACTTCATCACACAGCTTAGTTCAAATCTGGAATAAAATATATTTTTGATTAGGAAGATAAATTTGACCAAATTAATAGAAATAAAAATGAAGTTTGTTAAGAATATTGTTTTGAAGGAAAACACTTCTCCTTATTTAATTCTGACATTGAAACTTCTGATAATGGAAACAAAAGAGCTTTTGTGAATTCTTTAAAATTATAAATATAGTAGAATCCCAGACACTTAAGAAATCTCCTAACAAGTTTTCTCTCCTTTTCATTCTTTGTTAGATTATCTACTAATAAATTTAGTAATTGGTGAATACATATTCCCTGTACTAATGATAGAACTGATAAAAGCATTTCCAAATTAATTTTTGTTTAAAATATTTAATGTTTTTGTTTCATTTTATCCATTTTATTTCATTAACAACTAAAAAAACTAATACCACGTAAACATTATTTTATATTATGTTAAACGTTTACACTTTTCTAACATTTGTATTCTTCATGAATAGGACAAACTATCAACATGATTTGGAACTAAAATTCATTATTCTCACTATATGTAAGAACTCCTTACCTCTTGGCAATTACAATAGATTTATCACCAAGACATCTCATTTTACATTAACAATTAAACCATTTTGTAAAGGGGAGTAAATTGTAGGTGAGAAATAATAGAAATTGATCCATGTAATTCTTATATTCATTAGAAGGATGATTTTACTTTCTTCAAAAGCATTTTTTGCATATACTTCATTAAGCACGTGTAGACAATGATTTAGGTTAACACAAAAATCTTAATGATCGTAAGTCACCATGGAAAAAGCACAAAAATATGCCTTATGTTTTGGAACACAAAAGAAGGAAGTAACTCAACCTGCACTTTATTATTTTGTATCAGATGCAAAGCTTTCTCTAAACTTTAAATCCAAGTGAAAGCAGCTGCTAGAAAAATATCATTACACTATACCTTAAGCTACAAAAACCAATTTAATGGTGACATTTTATTTTGTTCAGATGGTCTGCTCTTTTCTTCTGTTTAAACTAGTAAAAGTTGTGGAAACTATATCTGGATGAAATCACTGGAAGGTGAAGGTCCATGACTAAAAACATTCTTGAAAGCTTATACAGAGTTACAGTTGAATGGGATAGTGGTACTAACAAGAGCGAAGGTCTCCCAAAGACAGGAAGTAATATTACATCATTTAGCTATTCATATGCATAATCACACATTCTCTTTCCCAGAAAGGAATAGACAGTTTATCATTCAAAAATATCAAAACATAAGACATGGACAGTACTTTTAAAACACATGTGGCATGCTTTTCAGTTCAGCCTGTTCTTATTTTATAAATGAAATAATCAATTTTCTATCCTCAGCAGATACAAAATTTTCTTTGCATTTCCACCATTTTATTTACTTTTCCTGAAATAAAATAAAAAAGAGAAAATCACCTATGCTTTTACTATATGTGGTTACCTATATAACCACAAGCAAAACTTGAAAACTAAAATTTAACACTAAGATTGACCTAGCTGTTATGAAATAAGAGCATTTTACTAAAGAGAATCATTTTTCTAAAAAAAAGAAAATGAAAACTATTCTTGATATAAATCTAATACTTATAAATCTTTATTAGAAAAACTTGGGAATCAGATTGTTTAGCACAAATTTATACTGAACATGAAGGTAAGAAATCTCTTTGTCTCACACCTGTTTTTAATTCATTCTTCTTGACTGATATTAACATGAGTTCCTTAGTTTACTCATTCAGAATTTATACATTAGCTCTAAAGGGGACTCGTGGTAAAAGTCATAGATAACAAAAACCATTGACTTTAATAGTTGATAACAACAAGGAGAAGGAGCAGTCCAAGTTAATGTTGTTGGTGCAACTAGTGTGACAGAAGTATTAAAAAAAGACCAAAAGTTTATGGCATCTAAGAACCTCGCAAAGTGCTTTTGTAATGACCTTAAATGCAGTAAACTAGGCACCTGCTATGGATTGTAGTTATAACCTTTACATAAATAAGACCATCTTACCACTTAGGAATGAGTCCCAGGTGGTACTGGCACAGCCTGGTCACATCTGCTAGGTCTTAGGAAGATAGGAAAAAGGGCTCTGCATACTGGCATTGTACCACATGATTTTGCACAATGAAAACTTTGCACAAATAAGAAATTCAAAATATCCCAAAATGTGGGGGAAGAGAGTGCTCCAATTTAAAAATACAGTATTGGGTTCTACCAACAAATAACTTTTTCTCCCTGGTTTTAAATTTTCCAGACTCTTCAATGAGTTTGTTGGACTAAATTATTTCCAAGGATTTACTCTCTAGAATTTTTAGCAGCATTTAATCTCATTAGTGGGAACCTACATACAGTCTATCACTTACTCATTCAACAAAAATTTTTCTTCGTAGGGCTTGATAAATAAAAACATTCTCTGCCTTGAGCCCAAAGTTATAGCAGGCAAGACAGAAATGTAAATAGAGTATTAGAAAATATGAAAATACTATAATCATGTTATACACATACATGTTGAAGGAAATGCTTTAAGTCTTTTGGTGAGGTTAAGAAAGTAGCTGTCTTGAACAAGAATTCATTAGGTATTTTATATCAAAAAAATAGAATAAAATAAAAAAAGGAAGGCTGTTTCCGGTAGAGAAAATGGTCTGTGTGAAGGCAGGAGGTGAGGAAAGTTTGGTAAATGGAAAGAGTTCTTAGAAAGTCAATGATGTTGGGATGCATTGAAAACAGGAAAATAGCTTTAAAAGTAGACAGAGGCAATATCATAAAAGAAATTGGATAGGAAGTCATAGTCCAGTGTTTAGGGTTATGGATTCAGAGTCCGGTGCCTGGAATTGATTTTTTTTTTTTTTTTTTTTTAAGCCAGAGTCTCACTGTGTCACCCAGGGTGGAGTGCAGTGGCGTGCTCTCAGCTCCCTGCAATCTCCGCCTCCCAGGTTCAAGCAATTCTCCTGCCTCAGCCTCCCGAGTAGCTGGGACTACAGGTGTGCACCAACATATCCAGCTAATGTTTTGTATGTTTAGTAGAGATGGGGTTTCACCATGTTCGTCAGGATGGTCTCGATCTCCTGACCTCGTGATCCACCCTGCCTTGGCCTTCCAAAGTGCTGGGATTACAGGCATGAGCCACTGTGCCCGGCCCTGGAATTGATTTCCACTTTAGTCATTTATGAGGTCTACAACTTAGGAAAATATATTTAATTCATCTTAACCTCAGTTTCCACAAGTGCATAAAGATGATTAGATTTGTTTCTCTTATGGGGTTGTGCTAAAGAGTAAATCAGATCATGCATACTGATATTGAAACTTCAACTAAATACCAAAATCCCGAAAAAGTTAAATTTAAAATTGACAAACTGAATCATCACATGCAGATGTATGAGGGAAATTTCTGAACACCAATAATCCAGTTTGAAACTATTTATGGGCTGAGAGAGAAGACTGAGGAGGAGAGTTTATGAAGAACTTTCTTTGAAAAGAGTAGTTACCAACCTGTAGGCATCTATTCCTATTAAAGTGAGGGATAAAGTGGTGCTACCTCTATCACCTCAAGCTCACAAAGGGAAACTACAGGTAGGAGAAGATCCCAGCTGGCGACTCACTCACAAAGTTGCCCCATTAGAAACAATCAACTGCTAGCTTCTTCCAGGTCTAGAGTACCATCTAATCTTCCAGCCTGAGGTTGGCCTGTGCAGTCATATGGGAGAAGATTTGATGATAAGTCAGGTTCATCTTGGATGGAGACTTACATTCTAATACAAAATTGAGGCTGTGTTTTCAGATTTCAGAGATCATAGAGCTATCTCTTACTCAAGAAAGAGCAGAGAGTTAATAGGCCTGCTAGAATTTGCTTCCATGGATAGGGAAACATAATCTTCATTTAAAAATGTTTTTGAAAAGTAGTTGGAGGCCTGGTACAGTGGCTCACACCTGTAATCCCAACACTTTGGGAGGCTGAGGCAGGTGGATCACCCGAGGTCAGGAGTTCGAGACCAGCCTGGCCAACGTGGCGAAACCCCGTCTCTACTAAAAATACAAAAATTAACCAGGTGTGGTGGTGGGTGCCTGTAATCACAGCTACTCAGGAGCCTGAGGCAGGAGAATCACCTGAACCAGGGAGGCGGAGGTTGCAGTGAGCCAAGATCTGCCACTGAACTCCAGCCTGGGAGACAAGAACAAAACTCTGTCTCAAACAAAAACAAACAAACAAAAAACCTAACAACAACAAAAAAGAAAAGTAGTTGGAGACAAAAACTAAGTTGCATTTTGATTACATCACAGACTAACTTGTTGCAAATACTGGATTCACATTAAAACAACAAAAATGTGATTGGCATGGAGTGAGTGATGAATACCTGAGATGTCAGCTATGTCAAACTGTGAAGTGTGTCCTGGATAAATTGTGAAGCCATTATAAGGAAATAAAATTGATCAGCTTCATATAGAAGATAGTTTTGAGATAAAGTTGGGATAAATATATTGGGGAAGAGGAGGAAATTAGAGGCAAGAAGCTCTTCAGGAAGCTATATAATACCCTCCAAAGAAATATTGATGCTTATCATGAAGGCAGTAAATAGCCAAAATGAGTAGAGTAGATTTGGTAAATATTTAGAAGGTAGAATATAGGGCCCGAGGATGTACCTTGAAATAAAGCAAATGAAAAGTATAGAATGACTTTTCTGGATCTCTGGCTTATGTAATAAAAATTAAATAAAGAGAAATCAAGTATTTTATTTGTTGTATGTTGAGTTTGGGATCTTTTTAAGAGTTTCAGATAAACATTTGCAGTTAGAAATAATCATCCACATTTAGAAAGCAAGACTACATTCGAAATACAAAATGGAAATTTTCTGTATTTATGTGGTAATAGCATACAGGAGAACACATATGAATAAATATAAAAAATCAGAAAAGAAAGTCAATAATAGATCTACATAGCATTGTATCTGAAAGTAACCTCAGAGATAATTTAGCACTTGGTTTTCAATGTTCTTTAGCCTCATTATATGTCTAACATATACAGGAGAAAAAAATTCAGTTATTTGATTGGGGTATGGATGAGGATCCTTGCCAATACAGTCAATGATTATCCAGTTTGAAGACCCTACTATTCCTACAGAATATTTAGGACTCCCAGGATCAATTAGAAAATCACTGGTTGTATATAATCTTCCTAATTAATATACATGAAACTGATACTAGAAAAAATTAGGTTATTTGCTTAATGTTGCATGAAATCCAGACACATTTATATACAATTACAGAATTCAATAATGGTAGAGTAAAATCTTCAGGACTTTTTATCTTTAAGTCTTTTTATCTTTTAGGGCCACACAGGAGATGGCTTTTATGTGACAGTCTCTGGGTCTTTATGTTTACACCTCACATAGGTCCCTGTTTCCAGAGAAAACTTCTGTATAGTCACGTAGCCTTGAAACAATTCTTCCTACTTTAAACATCTCTTTCTTTGTTACATCGATAGGAATACATGACCGTGATTCAGAAAATTAAAACGATATCGACTATATTATGAGAAGTTTATTTTCTCATACCTCTGTCTTCCAAAACCAACTAAACATGACTTTCATATATTTCTTAGTTATTCCTAACTTTCCCCATCTTTGATATCTGTTCTCTCTAAGCTAATTTCTATGCATTGATTACAATGATGTTTTGAAAACAAAACACAGATCATATTACTATTCAGCTTAAAACCTTTTAATGGATTTCTATGGCAATTGGAGGAAAATGTAAATTTGTACCATGAATTTTAAGGTTGCAAATGATGTATTTCTTGCCTACCTCTGCCGTTATTTCACTCCAGGAGTTATTTCATTTTTTCATTTACTTCTTCATTCTTAAACCTATAAAAAGTGCTATTTTAATTTAGGTCGTTGTTTTGGTTCTATTTTCTGCCTAGAAGTTTCTTTCCCCATATCTTCCCAGGCAAGCTCTTTATTCTTCAGAGCTCAGCTGAAATCTCAGTTCCTCAAAGCAACTTTCTCTTACATCTTCACTTCATTATAACCTAATGCACAATTTGGGGATGAAAAATTTGAGTTCCACTTTGTGTTCTGCAACTCGCTTGTGATGCAAACTCAGGCACATAACATTTTGAACATTGCTTAGGCTGAAAAAATATGGCTAGCATTACTTTATTGTCAGGGTTGTAGTAAAATTAAGAGTTGAATACGGGAAAACGGTTATCTGTGTTAATTTCTGTTTTCTGTTTCTCCTGAGATTAAAATGAATTTGAGTTACATTTTTTTTGAGTTTAAAGATGAGGAAAACTAGGATATGAGCATTTGAATTGAAAATTATGTCAAAGGATGAGTAACATTTTTAGATCATCAGCCATGCCCAGGACCTACCATTAATTAATTAATCCATTCATTCTTTATTCATTAATGCTAAGTGTTCACTATATATCAAGTACTGACCTTGTCCCTGGAAGAATAACAGTGGCATACAAAATATATAGAGGGAAAAGTACATAATTATATTGTAATATATGTTAGGAATAAAGTTATATGTTTTATGGGAAAAGGAAGGAAGGGAAGGAGGTAGGAAAGTGGGAGGGATGGAGGGAGGGATGGCAGGATAGTTTTATATATGTTCAATTTTAGTTGATTCTCAGAAGTTGAACAGGTGTTTAACAGGGAGAAGAAAAGCCATTCCAAACAGAAATCCAAGGATGAAACCACAGCAGATTCTAACACTGACAAGAACGCAATAAGAAGCTTCAGAAGCGAGTTTTAAGGAATAAAGGTCAAAGCTCAATAGTTACAAAACTATTTCAAAGCTAAATAGTTACAAAAACCGCCAGGCGTGGTGGCTTCCACCTGTAATCCCAGCACTTTGGGAGGCCTAGGCAGGTGGATCACGAGGTCAGGAGATCGGGACTATCCTGGTTAATACGGTGAAACCCTGTCTCTACTAAAAATACAAAAACTTAGCCGGACATGTAGTCCCAGTTACTTAGGAGGCTGAGGCAGGAGAATGACGTGAACCCGGGAGGCAGAGCTTGCAGTGAACCGAGATCGTGCCACTGCACTCCAGCCTGGACGACAGAGTGAGACACTGTCTCAAAAATAAATAAATAAATAAATAAAATAAATAAATAGATAAATAAATAAATAAAATAAAAAACATCGTTACAAAAAACTAAAGTAATGATAAGCTTTGAATATGAAGAGGTGTCTGGTACATCTTTGAACAATTATTGCCTTAGAATAATGAACGCAGAATGTAGATTCTGAGTGCTGAGGAAAGAGAGATGTTAAAAAATGGAAAAGAGTAGAACTGCAGATTCAATACTTTGTTGATTATTTATTTATCTATCTATTTATTTATTTTTTAATTATTATTATTTTTTTTTTGAGACGGAGTCTCGCTCTGTCGCTTAGGCTGGAGTGCAGTGGCACAATCTCGGCTCACTGCAAGCTCCGCCTCCCGGGTTCACGCCATTCTCCTGTCTCAGCCTCCCCAGTAGCTGGGACTACAGGTGCCCGCCACCACGCCCAGCTAATTTTTTGTATTTTTAGCAGAGACAGGGTTTCACTGTGGTCTCGATCTCCTGACCTTGTGATCCGCCCACCTAGGCCTCCCAAAGTGCTGGGATTACAGGCGTGAGCCACCGCGCCTGGACTGATTATTTAAAAGAAGTAAAACATTAAGTGAAAATGTGTAGAAACTACAGTAGTGAGAAGAAGTTCATTAAGATGGAAGAAATTTCTAATCATAAGAGGAAGGGCTAGTAAATAGAGGACATCTGAAAATACAAGTAATCAAGGCCTTGGTGGAAGGACTCAGACACATTTCCCCCTGGAAAGAGATGAGGATTTCCATCATAGATATTTTGAGACCTTGTGAGTTGAACAACTGCTATCTATCTATCTATCTATCTATCTATCTATCTATCTATCTATCTATCGATCGCTATAGCTGTGTAGATGTTCTTTCTCGACAATTTTTCACCAAACCCCTCGTATCTCCTTTGCTGTGGGTCCAGTGTGGTTACATGCTAAAAAGGTGAACTTTTCTACTAGAGTAGGTATTCACACATGATGCCTACTTTCTTCTTTAGAACAGGCCTTTATTATTACAGATCCACTTAAAGATCTAAGGAACATGACTAATTAAGAGTGCCAGACTGTGAGGAAGAATAAATGTGATTTAAAGGAAACCAGCCAGACCAAAGCACAGACCATAGCTATTCTAATTTCAAAAATAAGAGTCTGTAATGATCCTGTGGAGCTAGTGTCAGTATCAGTGATCATGGAAAATTAGTTCCTCACATTCTTTCAGGGGCATGTTGGCTTCTTCACATAAAATTCCTTGGGAAGACTCCAGAAGTCACAGTTATTATATGTAAAATTTTGTCA
The DNA here is from genome assembly GCF_002776525.5 of Piliocolobus tephrosceles. Lineage (NCBI taxonomy): Eukaryota > Metazoa > Chordata > Mammalia > Primates > Cercopithecidae > Piliocolobus > Piliocolobus tephrosceles. The sequence goes on from NC_045441.1 coordinate 87,934,987, forward strand.
TTTCTTGTTACTTGATTAATTTCAGCTCCCTAAATTATATGCTATACTATAAAATATTGCAGTAATGATATCCTGAAAATGTAATATTCGCTGAAAATCAGGCCATATATCTTTTTTTAGTTCCTCAGAATGCTTCAGTAATAAGGTATATTTTTATGAGAAAAAAATCATCCAATAAATAACATGTCAATGCTTAATGCTATATGGGAAAATGCTTTATAAATGTTAAGGGGCTAGTCTTGTATGAGACATCGTATATTCACAAAGAGAGAGATTATTAATATATATTGGTTATCACCAATGCTTAAAAATATCAGAAAGAGACTTTGAGATAGTTAAATATCAAAAGAGATGTTCAGAAGCCTGAATATCACATCATTTTAACAATATGGCTAGGCAGTAGAATCTTCCTAAAACCTCCAAATCCTACTGCTGAAACACTAGTCTTTATGCCCAAGATGGTTAACATAAATTGTAAAAGAGTTGAACAATGTAGAATTAAATGAGAAATAAGATTCAGAGAAGAATATAATAAATATTAAATTTGTCATACATAAGCATGAAACAAATCCACTTTCTCAATGTGCTTTCGTTTTTTTTTTTCTGTATGAATCAAATATACCCTAATAGTATATGAATTAGCTGAACAGTAATAGATTATGTATTCTAAAGTGGATTTAACCCTTGTCTGAATGTCATTGTTTAGGTCCCAAAAGGTTTGTACATAATTTAAAGGAAGGTGGTAGTGGCAGACATCTCCATTGTTTTTTCAAGGCCTTTGCTTGATTATAATTCACAAAATATTATCTCTTCATGCATAAGTCTCCAAAATTATGCATCGAAGTTTGTCTTCTTTAAAAGAAGGGAAGACAGCTGTAAAAAAAAAAAAAAAAAAGCTTTCCAAGTATTTATGCATCAAAAATACATATTCATGATGGAAAATTACCCACCAAAAATGTGCTCTTTTCAAGGGGCAACCTTATAATTTTGAAAAAGTTACAACCTGTCTTTATACTGTGGTATTGTGTCCTTCCTGGAGGGACACAGTAGGACGTTCAGTGGATATCACTGAATTTTCACTCTGTTTGAATTAAGAATGCAAATGACTGAAACATAAGGCAGCTGCAGACTGCTTACCAAGAACATTTATCAACATATTTAATCGGCAATTCATTTCACATCCCATGTATAGAAGATCATGTCTATTACATGGCATTTAGGATGAAGTTTATTGAAGCACATCACCCTTTTTTTTTAATAAGCAACATTCCTTTACCCTATGAATTTTAATGTTCCATTTGAGCTGATAAATAATTTTAAAGAAAGGGAAGTATTTTAAAAGTATTGGAGTAAATAACCCTGCTGTTCAACTGTATGTTTTGGGACTTCTCTTGGTTTGAAATGTAAGGCAATCTCTATGTATGAGTATTGGCATTTTCATGAAGCTATGTGACTCAGTTTTGCACTTTGGAGTACTTAGGTGTCAGTTACAGGTAGTCACAAAATAACACCTGAATCCAGGAAGCTGAAGCCCTGGCTCTTTCGACTTCCTTTTTGAGCCTCAGCTTCCTTGTTTTTGAATAGGGGCAAATCTCTGTCTATCCATAGAGCTTTGTGTATCTTAAACTGCATAGCATATAGTAAAGTTTTGGTAAAACATAAAACACTGATCAAACAGGAAAGTATATTACAATTCAAATTGCTGGTTTCCAGGTTATGGTCAACCAGTGAACTGGAAACTGTGCAAAGGCTATTATGCCTTTAAATTGTGAATAATCATTTAACTTGATTTTATCAAGTGGTAAGATTTAAGGAGTAAATGAGTTTTTATTATATTATTATTTTATAATAATTATTTTATATTATTTTCTTCATGGCTAAATGGTAGAAAAATAGATACATAGTAACCTTTAAGTTGCATAAGCATGGTCCAAAATGACTATTAATATTATTCTTTCTTCTCACTGTTTTTTTTTTTTTTCTTTCTGAGAATTGATTTGCAAATTATAGCTCCACATGCTTCATTATATTTTTGGAAAAATGCCCAAAAACATAAGTCCTCACACAAAGATGAGCACTATATGACTAGTTCCTGAATACGTTAGGAAAACGGAGCCAAACATTTATCCAGTTGATTTCTTTGACTTTCTATTTGCAGAATTAGAAAATCTATCAGAAAGATGCATCCAGGATTATAATAATTTCTTTACATTGGTTTAAAACATTCTACACCAAAAATTCTTAACATTTTGAAAAGTAGAAGTAAAAACATTATTGAACTGAGTTGATGAAATCCTGCCTAATGTCTCTGAAAAGTTATATGTGATAAGAATTAGGGGTGTTTTGGGTTGTTTGAGACAAAATCTCACTGTATCTCCTGGGCTGCAGTGCAGTGATGCTATCTCAGCTCACTGCAGCCTTGACCTCCCAGACTCAAGCGATCTTCCCACCTAGGACTTCCCAGTAGCTGGAACTACAGGCATGTGCCACCATGTCTGGTTAATGTTTGTATTTTTTTATTGACGGGCTTTTGCCATGTTGCCCAGGCTGTTCTCAAACTCCTGAGCTCAAGTGATTCACCTGCTTTGGCGTCCCAGAGTTCTAGGATTACAGGTGTGAGTCACCATGCTCTGCCAGGATTAAATATTTTATTAATAAATCAAAATTGATTTGGAGAAAAATTTATTCCTTAAGATTATTAAAGTTATCTAAGGAAATCATAAAACCTTTTTTGAATGCAAAAATCACTTTTTAGGCTGTCAAGTAAATCTTCAGAAAATTTGTGATTCAGATCCTGTATTTCTTTCAATTCCTCTGTTATTGATTTTCTTCACACTATTGATTTGACTATCTAGTTTATTTCATCTCTACTAACATTAATAGCATTTACTCTTTACCTGCTACAAAGGTTATTAGTTATTGTTTGGAAAAAATCTTAACTTTTTTTTTTTTTTTTTTTTTTTTTTTGTGAGACCGAGTCTCGCTCTGTCGCCCAGGCTGGAGTGCAGTGGCGAGATCTCAGCTCACTGCAAGCTCCACCTCCCGGGTTTAGGCCATTCTCCTGCCTCAGCCTCCCGAGTAGCTGGGACTACAGGCGCCCGCCACCTTGCCTGGCTAGATTTTTGTATTTTTTAGTAGAGACGGGGTTTCACCGTGTTAGCCAGGATAGTCTTGATCTCCTGACCTCGTGATCCGCCCGTCTCAGCCTCCCAAAGTGCTGGGATTACAGGCTTGAGTCACCGCACCCGGCCAAATCTTAACTTTTTAGAGAGAATTGTAAACAGTTGCAACTCATCATTACTACTTTTGGTGTATTATAGGAAATAAAACACAAAGTGTAATAATCAGCATTCTGTGGAGAATTTATTTTGTATCAAAAGATAGATCTAGTGTGAATCCTTCTTACTTTTAATATTTCAGTAGCTACATTATCTCCTTTTCAAACTTTGAGAAAGTGTTTAGATATGAGTATGTGTTTTTAACTGCAACTCATTTATCATCTTACGTGGCCTTTTTTCCCTAATACCACATCAAACATGACAGTAAGTGATATGCTGGAAAAGTAATGGGTCTTTAGGTGATATTTATAGAGTAAGAACAAAATTATACATATATAAAATAAAAAAGCAGGTGCTGGGAGGGTGATGATATTAGTGCTCCAGACACAAATGAATTTTATTAAGAGCTGAGAGATGGCGAGTCAAAAAATAATTTTCAGAGGTTGAGAAAGGTAGCAGAAGAAGAGAATGAAGAGGAGTTGGCTAATGAGTACAAAAATATGATTAAATAAAAGGAACAAGTTCTAGGGTTCAATTGTAAAGCAGGAAAGCTATAGTTAACAATAACATATTATATTTTTTAAAGTACTGAAAGAATCAGAATGTTCTCGAAACAAAGAAAAAATAAATATTTGAAGTGATGGATATCCCAATTACCCTGATTTAATCCTTAAACATTGTATGCATGTATAAAAATATCACAGATACCACCAAAATATGATCAACTATGATATATCAATAAGCAAAAGTGATTTCTGGTGATGACAAGGCAGAGAGGTGGGAGGATTCTAGTAACAAACCTGACAGCCTAGAGGATCTTTCTTCAAAGAAAGGGAAGGCAAAAAGTCAGAAATCTAAGTTTCAGTTGTACAACGTATATAAGATGAAAAATAAATAATTCTACTGGAGTACATTAGAAAATGAAATCAAAATTCAAAAAAATATATACCTCCTATTAAATAGATTTTGTATGATTTAAATAGCAACAATAGTTAAAATTGACTGATAATATTTTCTCTGAATGAATATGGCAATAATACGTTGAATAATACTAAAGTTAAGTGAAGATGTTTTTGATCATGAATTTTCTTTATTTAAAGAAAGACACAAATGAAAGCTGGTGTACATGTTAAATTAACAGCCAAGATGTATTCTTTTTACGAAAAAATTACAGAAGGAAATTCACTCCCTTGATATAAACGTGAAGCATTGCCTATAAACATGAGGCATGCCATATCACAAACTCAGAATATTCCCATGCACATAATGCTTCTGTGATTAGAGTAACTATTCATAAAATTTGAATATGTCATCCTCAAACAGAGCTTAAGGTAACATCAACACAATTGAAGAAACAGGTTGTAAGCATAAAGTCTTACCTAAGACTGTATAATGGATCAGTGGAAGTACTAAGACTAAAAGTCAAGTATACTTAGATCCAGGTCACTTACCAAGGTGACTTTCTTCATTTCCTTTACATCAGTTAGTACATTTATTTGTTTATCTATCTGTTTGTTACCTTCCCATACACCCGTTAACATATGATGTATATATTTGTTTCCATAGCTACATAAGCAAATTTTTTTGTCTAATAATTATCTTTCTCTAATGATTGGCTGACCAATACATTTGAGAAGAAATTAAGAATAGTTAGAAATGTATTTTCCCTTACTTACAATTAGGTATATTTTTATTCTCAAGTCAGAACATTTCAAATGGATAATCAGAGGTTCATTATGTCATGTTACATTCAGTAAATGTAATAGTTGATTGAACAGGAACATTTGAGATTATGTTTTTTAATCTGGCAGAAATGCCTCATCTAAACAAAATATTTTCTAGTCCCATTTTCAAAGGATTCATTGGGCAAAAACATCAATTCAATTAAAAGTTCTTTAAATTTAAATTACTTTAATTTTATAACATAAGCACTATTTTTGAATTGTCACAGTCACTAAAAAAAAAAAAATGAAAAAGGCAAATCATCCTCTTCTAAATATCAAATCTTTCACCACTGCCTACAGCCCCTTACCTAGTATTAGCAACTTCCAAGGAGTTTGCTCTGCATGTAGATTTTGATTACTCATGAGAGAGCACAGGAGCTGCAAAACTGAAATTTGTAAAATTGTCTTGGATAGTGATGAAATATACAATGTATTGGTATATACGAACAAGAGTATATTTGTGCTTATGGAATAACTGATCTGGGAGAAACTAGAAAATTGCCATTTTCCTATTCATCCACTCGTCCTAACACTTCATTCACACTAGTGACAATCTTATCAGATTTTTTTTCAATCGTACCAGTTACGTCATTGGGAAATTTGAGACAGGGGTCTACCTATTTTTGATACCAAAATGCAAGTATATTTACATAAGCAATATATAAATATACTGCTTTTCTTACCCAAAGCAATATGCTTGCTATCTGAAAACCTGAATTGGAGTATCCTGGCTTTATCACTTATTAGCTGACGTTAGCAAGCAACTTAGGGTCCATTAGCCTCAGTTGTTTTATTTATCATCATGGTGAATATATGAGGATTTAACTTACAAAATTGCTCAAAGGTTAAAAGAATCTTTTTCAACATTTTCTACAAATGGATATATATTTGCCTTATGTTTGTTTATGTACCCCTACAAAGCATTGAAGTAGCATTCTAGATACTAAATGTAAATAAAGCCAAACATAACATGGTTCTTTGTTTTATTTTTTAAAATGATAACTTTGTTTTTCAATTGAACAATTTACCAATGATGTTATTTTCTAAAGGCTTATATGTATGTTATAGTTACCTAAATATAGGTATGTAGTTACCTAAATCAATATATTAATGATTATTAAACAATCAATATTTATAAAATGTAAATCTTTCTATTTGATTAATGTCAGACTTCTAGTTTTACATGGTTGAATGATTATCATTTGGTATCTGGCCCATTCAAAGTTAAATGGTTAAAAGATGGTGCTTTTAAAATCTCTTAATTAATCAGGGTGTCTGATATATGTTTGCTAAAAAATTGATGAATGACTCCTGTATTGATTTAGAATTCCAAGAGTACTATGAATTAGATTATTCTTTGGGCCTTCAACACAGAATAATAGATTTTACCATATTAAGACTTTATCCACCTCCTACTCCCCAAATCGACTTGATTCAAAGCAACCTGTATGTTGGAATATCTAAATTATTTTTATAAGCATGTCTTTATAAGCACAGAGGATTTAAAAAAGGAGGATATTTTCTTTTTAAATTTTTTTTTTTTCATAGGAGATCTTAAGTTGCGAATTGCATGAAATAATTTAGAATATCATCTCAAACATCCTTACTTTTAGTCATCTCATTCACAAGTGTTAAATCCACTTTAAGGCCTGAATTGCCAAGGATCACATAAATTGGGTAGCTGCCAAATTTCCATTTCAGTTTATGCTGTGTAGACAGAATATGTATCCATATGACCTTCATGAATCAGCTATTCAGCTGTCTCACAAGCTATTTCAGCTATTGCCTATTGCCAACTAGGTAAGAAAAGATATTCATTAGCATGAAATTTAGAGTATTTTTTAGTTACTACATTGGTTAAATATTTTTCTGATATTTTTCCCTCTCCCATATATAAAAGGAAACAAATATTTACTTCTTGAAATTTGGAAAAATTTGTAACTTTTAAAGTGATTTACAGTTATGAATTTAAGAAAATTCTTATTACTTAGTTCTAAACTTAAGAATACTCTTAATTGTATACAAATGTATTTCTAATAAGCTTCAGACCAAACTATAAGAATTATTCACATTGAAATTATACAAATTATCACTTTGAAAAAAAAATCTTCAAATGAAGAATTGAGTTTGCCAACTGTTGATATCACTAACTCAACTTGCCTTCTTAAAATTAGCATGCAATATATGTTACTATCTCATAACTTCTAAGTTATTGTAAAGAGGTTATAAAATATTTTTATTAATCAAACATATTGAACATTTAGAAATATTAGTTTAACATACAGCCTTTTAAATATTATTGTTCAATGGGATGGAAAATATTAAATAAAGTAGTTTTAAATGCACTTTGTAAAATAAACATCGAAGTAATATTTGAAAAGAATGCATTGAAAGTATTTAACTTATATAATGTTTATGTGAAACTATATTTATTTAAATCTTAAACTACCCGTTTTATTTTTAAACATTTTTAGAAAGAGCTATTCTTCCCCACCCCTTAACTTCATAAAAAATTAAGAGTATTCATATTTCTGTCATATTCTTGTTGAAAAATGATCTTTCAGATTTTAACCAAAATTCACTTTCTAATAGAAATAATTAATATATTACAATACTATCTACTTAATTTGTAAAAATTATTCAATGTCATAAAAAGAGAACTATTGACCTACACATTCAGGTTCATTTGAGAGAGTTTCATTTTTTATTGTATTTGTCTTATAGTTTTAAATGTTACGTTAAACCTTGAGGTGCTACTTGTCAATATAATTAAAATAACTATTATATTTAGATTTTACATGAAATTACTAGGCTTATACAATCTCTTACTGGGTTCATATAAAATTAATTCGAGTGTACTTTGTTTGACAGTTGTAAAAATATTTAAAATAATGGTGTATTGTTTATATGATTAAATATATACTGCCTAAGTTTTGATCTTGCCACCAGATGGCAGGAAAAATCAGAGTCAAACAGTTTTTGTTGAACAATATGAATGAAGGTTTTTGTTTTTGTTTTCATTTTGGGTGTTTTTCTATCAATATTTTATACACAGCCCAAGACATCATTAGTATTACATGAATATACAGTATCTCACTGATGTTTTCTATTTTTCACTGTAAGTGTGCTATATATCATTTACCATACTCATGCTATTGTTGTCATGAATTTTAAAATTATATTTAAAGTTACTGTTTTAGTAACATTCAAATTACTGTAATAATTGATACTGTGAATCCTCAGACTTGCCAATGTCAAATAACTGGTTATTCAGCTCCTCTATACACAGGTGGAAAGAAAGTGCATGGAAAAAGTAACTAAGCTGATATCTTAATGTTAGCAACTCTTTGGTCAAGGCCAAGAAATGACTTATCTGTGTCTGATGTATGTCTTACTGTTTCACAGAATAATCACATTAAAGTTTTAGTATTACACTGCTTGACATCTTCTGTAGGTAATTTTTAAAAAGCCATTACAAAACAGGAATAAAAAATGGCAAAAGAGAGAAAATATTCCCAAAATTGCAGCAAGACTCCACAGTTCTTTTATATTTTTACATTTTAAAAAAAGAGTTCAGATGCCTTAACACTTTGAATATATGCAAGCCAGATAACTGAGGCAAATATTTTAACAAATTACATCTCCATGTACTTTAAATAATTGTAGCACATGTATTTATGCGTACATTTTATTGCTCTGTTAAGAATAATTTAGCCCATCTACTTCATTTTTTGATGCAGTAGTCTTCTTTATCTTGCAATAATATATCACTGTAGTATCAATAAGTTTAGGTATTACCTTCTTTTCTAGAAAAAAAATGTAACTAGAATTAAATCGTCTAAATCAAGTCAGGTTTCATTTATTGAAGTGATATTTGAACAACAGCTGTCCTCTGCATATTAGCAAACAATTTTACACAAGTTTTTTGCAAAGAAAGGCAGACAGCTATTCTTGATAAGTTAGGGGGTACTTATTACCGAGATAATGTACATGATAGAAGAATATTTAATATAGACAACGTAGACTTTAAGTAGAAACTGAGAATGTGTCTATCTGATGACTCCATTATACCCCATTTCTTGACTTTACTCAGAAGAAAGGAGCATTTCACTGTGTGAATAAGGATGCATTCTCACTATCACTCAATAGAAACAAAGTCTCATGAACCACAATATTCCCTGAAACTAGATTCAGAAGATCTCTCTTTCCACCTTTCTCACTGTTGAATTTGCTTAGCAGCAGGTATTCAATGTGTATAAGGGTACGACTAATTTTTTCTCTCCAGATTGCCTTGCATTTGATAAAGTTGAGACAAAACACTGGAAGGTTTTGGATTAGGTTAACCGAGAAAATTTTAAAGCTATTACTAGTAAAAATGACCTGCTACAAATCCATAGGATGTTACCATGCAAGCTTCCAACGTTAATAAGAAGGGGAAAGACTCTGACAGCGTATAAAGATTTACTTCCCCCCTAAAAAGGCCCTTGTTTGCTTGCACAAATGGTCACACAGAGTGACAAGTGACCCAGTGCATCAAGTTCAGACAAGTTGCAAAACAAAAAGAAAAATGACACCTCTGGTCAATGACAGATGAACGTTGCATCCATCATAGGCTTGCTAGAAGGAAAACAGCTAGGTGAATTGTTGTTGCTGTGTGCAGTCTTTCATCAGCAGCACCCTATGTAGGTGTGCCTGTGGCAAAATACGTAGTTGTCCTGTGAGTGCCTAACTACATATTCTGGCTTTTAAACTCTTTTAAAACTATTTTTTATACATAGTAACATAACAGTATTAAAATTTCATGCTGAGAGCCGACAAAAAACTAGCCGGGCGAGGTGGCGGGCGCCTGTAGTCCCAGCTACTCGGGAGGCTGAGGCAGGAGAATGGCGTAAACTCAGGAGGCGGAGCTTGCAGTGAGCTGAGATCTGGCCACTGCACTCCAGCCTGGGCGGCAGAGCCAGACTCCGTCTCCAAAAAAAAAAAAAAAAAAAGGAACCTGTAGGTTTGGAAAAGAAGCATACACCCTATTTGTATTATCAATCATGCCACCATATATTATCTTGATAAATGTTTCTGGGAATAACAAAATTCTCTTAAATGACCATATCATACTCACAAAGTGTATGATACCTATCTTTTTTTGCTGGCAATGTCAACTCTCAAATAATAGGATTCATTCTCCACTAAGGTGCCCATGACCTTGCTGTCATTCATAAAGCAAGCCTTATGGCACATCACTTATCCAAAATAACATCTAAGTAGGTTCATACTTAAATTCAATTATTTTAGTACTGGCTACTTTAAAAAATGCCTTAAAATAATAACTTTGAGTGTATTTATTAAGTGATAATTCTGTTTCGCTAAACACTGAACTTTGGAGCCTTAAAAAGTAATAGGGAAAATGTGTGATCCTTATTTGAATGTTTTTATTCAGGCTATTGTCAGATGTGTAAAACAAAGGACGTTAAAACTATATTTAAATAAGTAACAAGTAAAGATAGAAATATAATTTTGAAATATATTTGAAAAACAACCAATTAAATATATGCTACTAAATTCACTTATAGATTAAGAGTAGGAGAATAAAGATTGCAAATTTAACCCATGTAATTGTTCCTTTATTTATGGAAAATATAATGATACTAAAAAAAGGTTATGTAGACTACAGAGTTAAAAACAAAAATACTGGATTCCAACTTCATCAAACTAGCTTAGAAGAGGGGAATTTAGAGGGATAACACACCTTTAAAAATGGGAACTATGTTCCTATTTGCAATAAAGGGTCAATGACACACGAACTCAACATAAAATTGGGTCATTGATGATTTTCCAGCAGAAGTTCTGCCAAGGCATATTTTCTGTGATAAATTTGCTGTAACTTTTCAAACCATGTCAATTTGTAAAGTAGTGCTGGATTTCAACGTTTGTAGAGGCTTTACAAACAGGAGAGCTTAGTTCCTTCTGCACCAAATATTCATGCATCTATGAGGCAAATTTCTATCTATTGTCATACTCTATAAAAGTCATCACTCTTACCGGTAAGAGCAATCAAAATCTTGGGTTAACCATTTAGTTTTGCTTTTCAACAACATTTTAGGGCTATAAACATCTTTAATCAATTTAGGAGTTATTTGTGATAGCTGTGCAAAATTTGCTCCAGAATGATTCAAAACTGACAACAGAGACTTTTCCCTATGACCTTGAATACTGGTGGAAATGACTTTAAATATGACCCAAGGGGGAAGGAAAAAAGTATCTAATAGGGTTAGAAGAAATGTTATGTGTACACATATTTTTTTTCTTAAGAGATGGTGATGGGAAAACTGGATATCCACATGAAAAATAATGAAATAGAACCTATCTTATATTACACAAGTAATTCAACTCAAAATGGACTAAAAACTTAAATGTAAGAAATGAAATTCTAACACCCCTAGAAGAAAAAATAAGGGAAAGTTTTATGACCATGGATATGGGCAATGATTTCTTGACTATGACACTGAAAGCACAAGCAACAAAAGCAAACACGGACTTGGAATTACATCAAATTAAGAAGTTTCTACAAAGTAAAGCAAACAATTAACAGCGTGAAAAGGCAACCTATTGAAAAGGAGAAAATACTTGGAAGACTATATATTTGCTAAGGGGTTAATATCCAAAACATAGAAGGAACTCTAACAACTCAGTAGCAGTAAACAAATAATCAACTTTAAGAAACTGACAGAAGAATTGATTAGATATTCCTACAAAGAGGACAAACAAATAGTCTAGTTTATGAAAAGATGTTCAACATCACTAATTAGGGAAATGCAAATCAAAAGCACAATGAGATATTTTACACCTGTTAGGATATTGTAAATTTTTTAGGTCTAGTACAATGAGACAGAACTCTCCCACAATTCAGACAAAGTAAATTTACTACTTACAAAAAGGCAGCAAGACTAAATGAATTCCATAATCAATGGCAAGCTAGTACTCCACAGTTTAGGAAAGCATTCCACAATGGATGGAGTCTTGTCTACATGTGCCATACATTGCATCACAGATGAGTGTTCCTCAAAGCACTAAGCTCTGGGTTTTATAGCCTGAACACATTCATGTCACTGAGGTCAAGAGTTGCAGAACATCCTGTTCTGGGAGGAATAAGGGCACAGTCTAGGTTTTTCCAGAAAGTTCCTCTTTATCTCAGAATGTTGCATTCTTGGTATATTCTGTCCAAGAATTGTATGCAAGAGTGGAAGAGCTTGTTCATCCAAGACCATGTGGGGCCCTATACGCCTGCAGATGTCTGTTATCAAAAGAGAGAGCGAGAGAGAGAGAGAAGTGTTGGAGAGAATGTAGAGAAATTGGACCCTTGTACACTGTTAGTGGGAATGTGAAAAATGCTGCTATGGAATTATGGAGGTTTCTCAAAAAATTAAATATAAAACTATCTTATGACCCTGCAATCCGACTTTTGGATATTTATCCAAAAGAACTGAAGTCAGAATCTGGAACAGATATTTGCATTTCCATGTTCATTGCAATATTGTTCATAATAGACAAGATGTGGAAACAACCCAAATGTATGTGGATGTATGAATGGATAAAGGAAATGTTGTAATAGATGCAATGAAATATTATTTAGCTTTTAAAAACAAGGAAATCCTGCCATTTCAACAACGTGGATGGACTTTGAGGATATTATGCTAAGTGAAATAATTCAGCCACAAAATGACAAATATTGCATGGTTCCACTTAACATGAGATGTCTAAAGTAGTCAAACTCACAGAAGCAGACAGTGGAATGATGATTGCCAGAGGACATGGGAAGGAAGAAGTGGGGAGTTGCTATTGAATGGAAAAGTTTCTATAAGGTATATTTGAGTATATTTATTAATATATTCAATGCATATTTGAGTATATTATTTCCTCCCTCATTGTATGAGACAATTTACTGGTATAGACATCTAGGCTGGGAGTTTTCTGTGTGGGAAGGATTTTATAATAAGTTCAATTATTTTAATTGAATAACAATGTTCACTATATCCCCTTATTAATCTTTTTATATGTGCATGATCTGTAGTGGTGTCTCTTTCATCCCTGTTGTTTGCAATTTATGTTTTCTCTTTTTTTTTTCCTCTTGGTTAGTCTAATTAGAGGTTTAACAATTTGTTGATTGTTCTCTGTGTTTGTCAGTTTTCATTTTATTGATTCGTACTTAGTTTGTAGGTAATTTTCTCTTCTTGTTTATAGCTTCCTAAAGATGGCTGCTTAGATAAGTGATTTCATACTTTTTTCTTTATATCTATACATTTCATTCAAAGCCCTACTTTAGCTATAATTCACAAATAAATGTTGTGACACTTTTGCTCTATATTTTCTCTATGTATTTTATAGTTTTAGGTCTTACCTTTAGACCATGAATCCATTTTAAAGTAATTTTTGTATATGGTGTTAGGTAAAGGTCCAAGTTTATTCTTTTGCATATGCAATTTTCCTGGCACCATTTGTCGAAAATACTGTCTTTTCTCCCTTGAATGGTCCTGGCAATTTTGTTGAAACACTTTAGGCCATATATGTGAGAGTATATTTCATGAGTCTTTATTTTATTCTATTTGTTTATATATATTTACACCAGAACTAGATTGTTTTGGTTATTGTAGTTTTGTACTACATTTTGTAATCAGGAAGTGTGATGCCCCCAGATTTGCTATTCTTCTTCAAGATTGTTTTAGGTATTGGAGCTTTTTTGTGCTATCATGTACATGTTAGCTTTTTTTTCTTTTCTATAAAAATGGAATTTTCATAGAAATTGCATGGAATTTGTAAATCACTTTGTGTAGTACTGACATATTAACATTATTAAGTCTTCCAATCATGAAAACTAAATCTTTCCAAGTCTTTACTTTTTTTAATGTTCGTTGTAGAAATGTTTTGTAATTTTTCTTGTATAATTCTTTCACCTCCTTGTTAAATTAATTCCTAAGATTTTAATTTTGTTTTTGTTTTTGATGCTATTGTACATGAAATTGCTTTCTTCATCTCCTTTTCAGATTAGTAATTGTTAGTGTGTAGAAATACAACTAATTTTTAATGTGTTGTCTTTGTATCCTGCTACTTTAATGAATTCATTTATTAGTTTTAATAATAATATTTTGTGAAATTTTTAGCATTTTCTATATATAAGATATCAGCTGCAAACAGAGATGATTTTAACTTCTTCTTTTTCAACTTGGATTTTCTTTCTTTCTTCTTGCCCAATTGCTCTTTCTACAACTTCTAATACTGTGTGAAATAGAAGTAGTTTCATGGGAAAATTGGGGTGTCACTTCGCTAGCCAGAAACTTCTGTGGCTGGTGGCACCTTTGCCTGAGTTTTGCACATGCCTGCTGGGCTCGTTCCTCCCACTAGACATGGCAGACTGTGCACGGCTCACAGTACTGGCCCAGATCCCACACCTGCCAAGGGCAAGCCAGGCAGGGAGTGGCAAGGGGTGTATGGGCAAGTGAATGCGGGGTCCGGCACACCACAGCCAGGCACACCAGGCACACCAGCTGGTGCAGCAGGGTAGGCAAATCCAGATGCCAACTCTGTGTGAGGCTGTGTGGCTGGACCAGATGTACCGCATGCAGATTCTGCTGTGGGCAACTGTGTCTGGACTAGAGGAACGTGGTGGCACCTGGAAACTTGGAGACAGCAGGAACTGCAGAGCCCCAAAAGGGTAATCCTAGGTCTGGGCTCTCTGAAGGCCTGCAGCACTTCTCTCCTCATAGCCTGCAACGTGGCAAGCAGGCGTTGGGGGAGACGTTTCAAACCTGTTTGTGTTACATCTCTTTCAATCCCACGTCCAGGAAGAATGAGGTATGCAACTGGAGAGTGAGCAAGTTGGAGAGACGATTCACTGAGCAACAGAACAGCTCTTAGGAGACCCGAAGCGGGTAGGTCCTTTCCACAGGCAGGTCATCCCAGTGAGTCCAGGAAACCCGAAGTGGGTATCTCCTAACTGAAGTTGGTGGTTCTGACGTCTGTTTGAGTCTGGCTGAGTTCGGGGAGTTTTATGGGCTCAGAAGGGAGGAAGTGCATGTTGATTGGTCCATGGGCGGCCATCGGCAGGCCAGGAAAAAGCACAAGTTCTCACTCTGTGGGGGGCACTCCACCAGGAACTGACAGCCTGGCCCCCAGGCTTCAGGCCATCCCTGGCTTGAAGGTGGGCTTCACCAGGACCGTCTCTCTGCCCAGGAGCCTATCTGCCTCCTGTTACCATGAATCATGTTGTCCACAGTGCCTGGGCTGTTTACCCTAATACCCTGCAGGCCCATGCCAAGCTGTCCTCAGCCTCCCACTGGTGCCCCCTCCCATACTCGTCAGCACTCAAAGACCAGAGGGCATCGAGGCGGCAAGGGGCTGTCATGTCAGCACCAACCCGCATGTGTGCACACTTGGCCAGGTCGTGATGGCACCCGGGCTCGCTTCAACTTTGCTTTGAAATCAGAGCAGGCACTGGGAGCAGAGCGAGGCCAGGTAGTGGGAGCAAGCACTCCAAACCTGCAGGAGCAGGGGTTTTCCCAGGCCCTAAGAGTGCCAGGATGCCTGGGTCCCCAGCTGTGACTGGGCAGCTGCAGTTGCACGCAGGAGTGCAGGGCTCCTGCCACCAACTTGGAAGCAGGTGGGGCTCCCACCTGTTCCTGACTCCTGCCAGCTCCACGGAGCACATAACCCTGGCTGTGCCTCCCCCACTGCAACTGGCATCCTTGCCGCAGCTGCTCCAAATGGGCCACCACTACCTTCAGTAGTGCAAGCAGGTATCTTAGCCTTATTCCTGATATTAGGAGAAAAGCTTTCAGTCTTTCACCAACGATAATATTCACTGTGTGTTTTCATATGTGGTTTCTATATTGAGGTAATTTCCTTACATTCTTAGTTAGTTGAGTGTTTTTATCATGAAATAACGTTAAATTTTGTCAAATGCTTTTTGTACATCTTAAGATGACTTTTTTTTCCTTTACTCTGTCTATGTGTATTAAAAGATTATTTTTTCTTATGTTGAACCATTTTTTTGCATTCCAAGAATAAATTCCTCTTAGTTGTGGTGTACAATCCTTTTAATATGTTGCTGAATTCAGTTTGCTAATATTTTGTTGAGCATGTTTGCATCAATATTCATCAGGGACGTTAGTTTTTAGTTTTCTTGTAGTGTCTTGGGCTGGTTTTGGTAGCAAGATAACACTGGCCTCATAGAATGTTAGAGAGGGTTCCCTTCTATTTATTTTTTTGGAAAATTTGAGAAAGATTTGTATTTTTTGAATATTTGGTAGAATTCATTGGTGAAGATATCAGAGCTGATGCTTTTCTTTATCAAGAGATGTTTGCATATTTATTTAATCTCCATATTAGTTATTGCTGTATTCAAATTTCTATTTCTTCAAGATTTATCTTGGTAGATTTTTGTTTCTAGGAGTATGTCCAACTCATCTAAGTTACTAAATTTATCAGCATGCAGTTGCTTATAGTGACCTCTTCTCATCAATTTTATTACGTAGAATTAGTAATAATATTCCCACATTCCTTTCTGATTTTAATAATTTGAGTCATCTCTCATTTTTTCCTAGTACATATAGTTAAAGGTGTGTCCATTTTGTTGATATTTTAAAAGGATGAACTTTTGGTTTTATTGCTTTTCTTTATGCTTTTCTTTATCTTTTCTATCTTGTTTTCAACTGCTCTCATCTTTATTATTTTCTTCCTTTTGCTGTATTTTTTCCTAGATCTACAAGTTGTGAAGTTAGGTGTTGCTTTGAGATCTTTCTTGATTTTTATAGTAAACATTTATTACTATAAACGTCCTCTTTATCACTGTTGTCACTATGCACTGTGAGTTTCAGCTTGTAGTATTTTTGGTTCAATTAATCTCTAAGAATTTTCTGGTTTCTTTAGTGATTTCTTCTTTGATCCATTGGTTGTTTAAGAGCATGTTATTTAATTTCCATAAGTTTGTGAATTTTCAAGTTTTCCTTTCATCATTGATTTCTAATACCATCTCATCGTGGTCAGAGAAGATATATGGGACTTAAAAATGTTCATGGAAAATGCATATTATTTAAAAACTAAATGTGGATTTCAGAATTTATTTGCATCAGAAAAAAATTATACTAATTTGTTATGTCAGAATGGGATCCAGTTTGAGGCACTCAGAAGAAGATATCAGTTTCAAAAGAGCCTCTATCAGAGCAACATGAATCCTGCTAAAATTGAAGCAAGAACAAACATCTAATTTGTGTAGAAGCTTAGGTGAAAGAAAGGTGAAATCACTGATGCTTTATGAAAAGTTTATGAACAATGCCCAAGGAAATTATCAGTTTGCAAATAGGAAAATCACTGTACTCACACCTGTAATCCCAGCACTTTGGGAGGTCAAGGCAGGCAGATCATGAAGTCAGGAGATCAAGACCATCCTGACTAACATAGTGAAACCCTATCTCTACTAAAAATACAAAAAATTAGCCGGGCCTGGTGACAGGTGCCTGTAGTCCCAGCTACTCAGGAGGCTGAGGTAGGAGAATGGCGTGAACCTGGGAGGTGGAGCATGCCGTGAGCCGAGATCGTGCCACTGCACTCCAGCCTGGGCAACAGAGTGAGACTCCATCTCAAAAAAAATGGAAATCACTGTAAGCATGTACAAGACTATGTTGAAGATAAAGCCCACAGCAATGGCTCATCTAATTTAATGTGTAAAGAAAAAAATTAATTTTGTTTGTACTCTAATGGAAGAAGACCAATGATGAACAGCAGAAATATGACCAACACCAAAGACTTCTCACTTGTTTTTGACTGAAAAATTAAAGTTGAGAGCTTTTCACTCAATGGATGACACAATTTTTTGCACCCAGATAAGCTGCAGAGAAAAGAAGAGCTTTTAATTAAAAATTTGAAGAAGTAGGATTAAGATCCTGTACGATTTCTTCAAAGAATTTTAACAGAAAATAAAATATATCTTTACCAGTATGATTCTGAAGAAAAGCACAATCAGGCTGGGTGTGGTGGCTCACACCTGTAATTCTAGCAGTTTGGGAGGCCAAGCTGGGCAGATCACTTGAGGTCAGGAGTTTGAGACCAGCCTGGCCAACATGGTGAAACCCCATTTCTACTAAAATACAAAACTTAGCTAGACATGGTGTCAGGTGCCTGTAATCCCAGCTACTTGGCAGTCTGAGGCAGGAGAATCGCCTGAACCCAGGAGGCAGAGGTTGAAGGGAGCCAAGATCACACCACTGCATTTCAACCTGGGCAACAGAGTGAGACTCTGTCAAAAAAAAAAAGAAAAAGAAAGAAAGAAAGGAAAAGAAAAGAAAGGAAGGAAGGAAGGAAGGCAGGGAGGGAGGAAGGAGGGAGGGAGGGAGGGAGGAAGGAAGGAAGAGCACAATCAAAATGGCTACCAAGAGGTGGGCCCAGTCAAAGCAAAAGTAGACTGGTCTAGAGCAAACATCATGGCAAGAGTTTTTTGGAATACTCAAGGAATTTTGCTTGTTGACTTTCTGGAAGGCCAGAGAATATCTGTAACATCCGCTTATTTTAAGAGTGTTTTAAGAAAGTTAACCGAAGATTTTAGCAGGAAAACAACCAGGAAAGCTTCACCTGAGCATCTTTCTTCACTATGACAATGTTCCTGCTTATTCCTCTTAACAAAGAAGAACAATTTTGTGAGAGTTTCAATTGGAAATCATGAGTCATTCACCTTACCATCCTGATTTGCTCCTTCTGACGCTTTTTGTTTCCTACTCTCAAAAATTCTGTAAAGGGCATTGATCTTTGTTCCATTAATAATGTAAAAAAAAAAAAATGTCAATTTAACCATTGACGTGGTTAGATTCACAGGACCTTCAGTTCTTTAGGGATGGACAAAATGGCTAATATCTACAAAAAAAAAAAAAAAAGTGTCTTGACCTTGATGGGATTTATTTTGAGAAATAAAGTCTGTGTTTTTAATTTGTGTCTCTTAATTCCATTTTATGAACTTTTTGAAGTTCCCTTGTACTTTGTATGATCTATCTTTTAAAATATTCTGAGGTGCAATTTGTTGTCGAATGTATGATATATCCTGAAATTATTCCATGTGCACTTAAGAAGAATGTTCTATTGTTGGATAGAACATTGCTGCTATTGTTGGATAGAGTGTTCTACATAAGTCTGTTAGATCTAATTCATTTATTGTGTTGTTTAAATCCTCTATTTGCATACTTTTGTCTGATTGATCTATTCATTATTGGTAGGGATGTATTGAAGTCTCCAACAAGTATCATATAATTGTCTATTTTTCCCTTCAGTTTTGTCAATTTTTGCTTCATATATTTTGATGGTCTCCTATTGGTCTATTTTGTCTGATATTATTAAATCCAACTCCTGCTGTCTTTTTATTAGTATTTTCAAGGAATATCCTTTTATAATCTTTATCTTCAACTCATTTTCCTCTTTGGATCTAAAATGAGTCTCTTATAGACAATACATAGTTAGCTTATGTTCATTTGCTTATTTAATCCATTCTGCTATCTTTTAATTTTGACTGGAGTATTTAGTTCACTTAAATTTAAGGTAATTACTGATAAGGAAAGATTTCTGCTATTTTACTGTTTGTTTTTTATATGACATGCCTTTTTTTTGTTCTCACGTCCTACATTTTCTTTGGTGTTTAGTTGATTTTTTGTAGTAAAACATTCACATTTTTATCTTCATTGCTTATTGCGTTTGTTCTTTAGCTAATTTCTGTATTGTAATAATGGGAATCATCTTTAATCATATAAAATTATAGCACTCCAATTTGAATTTACACTAGCATAACTTCAATAAAATACAAACTCTCTGCTTATTTAAGAGGCTTGTCCCCATTCCATTTAGTTTTAGGTGTTAAAAATTAACATCTTTATACATTGTGTGTTAAAGAAGTGAAAATAATAATTTTACAATATACTAGTCTCTTAAATTAGGTAGAAAACAAAATTTGGATTTACAATCCAAAGTTACAATGATATTAGTTTTAGGCAAATACATAATTTTGTAATTCACTAGTCTTCTACAACTTGTCAAAAACAAAAAGTGGAGTTACACACCATCACTACAATACTGTATTTTATAATTGCTCATGTATTTATCTTTACTGAGATCTCTATTTCTTCATATGTCTTTGAGCTACTATCTAGCATTCTTTCATTTCAACCTGTAAGTCCCTTCAGCATTTCTTGCAGAGCACTCTATTGCTGGCAAACTCCATCAATTTTTGTTTATATAGGAATGTTTTAATTTCTCCCTGAGATTTGTTTTGTTTTGTTTGTTTGTTGCATTTTGAATTTAGCCCATTACCTCTGGTGTCCAAAGCTTTTAAAAAGAAATTTTTTGATGATCTAACTGAGGATATCTTGTGTAGGACAAGTCACATCTATTTTGCTTATTTTAAAATTCTGTCTTTTATTTGGTTTTCAACAGCTTAACTATAATATATCTCCATGTGTGTCTCTTTAAATTCATCGCATTTGAAGTTCATTGAAGTTTAATGTGTATATATTTCTTTCACTAAATTTGGGAAGTTTTTGCCATCTTTTCTTGAAACATTTTCTATGATGCTTTCTTTCTCTCTTCTCTTCTCTTCTGTATGTTGGTCTGACTGATGGTGTTCTATAGGTCTCTAAGGCATATTTCAGTTTTTAATTTTTTTTCTGTCAGCACCTTAAAAAATTCCTAATGTCTTATCCTCAAGTTCACTAATTCTTTATTTTGCCTGTTAAAATCACACTTTTAATATCTTTAGTATTTTTAAATTACGTTATTATATATACATATTTACACATACACACATACACACATACACACACATATATTTTTTTTTTCTTTTTTCTTTTTGAGGTGGAGTCTTGCTCTGTCCACCAGGCTGGAGTGCAGTGATGCGACCTCGGCTCACTGCAAGTCCTGCCTTCTGGGTTCACTCCATTCTCCTGCCTCAGCCTCCTGAGTAGCTGGGACTACAGGTGCCTGCCACCATGCCTGGCTAATTTTTTGTATTTTTGGTAGAGACGGGGTTTCACCATGTTAGCCAGGATGATCTCGACCTCCTGACCTTGTGATCCAGCTGCCTCAGCCTCCCAAAGTGCTGGGATTACAGGCGTGAGCCACCGCGCCCAGCCTATGTTATTGTATTTTCAAGTTCCAGAATTTCTTTTTGGTTTTGTTTTACAGTTTCTCTTTATTGATGTTGCCATTTTACTCATACATCATTTCTTGACTTTCCTAATATCTTCTTTTAGTTTTTTTGAGCATACTTAAAATAGATCTGTTATTAAGTGTCTACTATGTCTGTTATAAGACTTTTTCAGGGTCGATTTCCATTTATTTATTTTATTTTTTAATTTTATTTTTTATTATTATTTTTTGAGATGGAGTTTCACTCTTGTTGCCCAGGCTGGAGTGCAATGGCACGATCTTAGCTCACTTCAACCTCCACCTACCAGGTTCAAGTGATTCTCTTACCTCAGCCTCCCAAGTAGCCGCAATTACAGGCATGCACCACCACACCTGGCTAATTTTGTATTTTTAGTAGAGACGGAGTTTCTCCACGTTGGTCAGGCTGGTCTCAAACTCCCGACCTCAGGTGATCTCCCCACCTCGGCCTCCCAAAGTGCTGGGATTACAGGTGTGAGTCACCGTGCCTGGTCTATTTATTTTTAAGTCAACCATACTTTCCTGTTGCTTTGTGTGCTTTGTGAATTTTTGTTGAAAACTGGACATTTGAATCTAATAACGTAACTAGAAAAGAGATTCCCTGCCTTTCCAGGATTTGTTGCCCTTTTTTGTTATTTGTTTCTTTCTTTGATTGTTGTAAGCTGTCTCTGTACTGAGGACTAAACTGAGGTATAAACTTATGGTCTTCTCAAGACTTCTCTGCTGGTGCCTTCCCCTGGGCATGCATGGTGGCATTCTATTATCCCATGAATTTGCAGTTGCTTTTTGATAGTCTTCAATGTCTGGTGCTCAGAACAAAAAGGAAAACAGGAAGGCAAGAGATTTATAGGCCCTTTAAGTCCCCTAAAAGTCATTTCAGCCAGAGCTCACAACAATGTCTATACCTCTATGATCAGAAGAAACAATCAGGGATCAGAGCATCGATTATGACATTTGGAAAGCAAGACCCATTTCACCTACCCTGGCTTCCACAAGCTGTGTTCAAGCTGCACCAGGAGCATGTGGACAGCTGCTTGACATGGTGCTAAGGGGTGGAAGATTGGTAGCTACTTTTGTGCTAAGAGTTGAAAATAATCAAAATTAATCACAGTTTCCCATCCAGATCTTCCCCTGAAAAATGTAAGCCATCAAAGGACTCCAGATTTCCAAAAATAGTTACCTCAGACAGATTGTGCCTTGTAATTGTTATCTAGGTAAGGAGACAGATTCCTGGTGCTTTACATGCTGCCGTTTTCCCCAGAATCTTCTGTTGATGTATTGCTTTTTTTTTTTTTTTTTTTTTTTTGAGACGGAGTCTCACTGTGTCGCCCAGGCTGGAGTGCAGTGGCCGGATCTCAGCTCACTGCAAGCTCCACCTCCCGAGTTTACCATATTCTCCTGCCTCAGCCTCCCAAGTAGCTGGGACTACAGGCGCCCGCCACCTCGCCTGGCTAGTTTTTTGTATTTTTTTAGTAGAGACGGGGTTTCACCGTGTTAGCCAGGCTGGTCTCGATCTCCTGACCTTGTGATCCGCCCGTCTTGGCCTCCCAAAGTGCTGGGATTACAGGCTTGAGCCACCGCGCCCGGCCGATGTATTGCTTTTTAACAAAGTACCTCCTCACTTACTTCTTTCCTCTGTTCCAAATGTAATTGTCATGCATATTTGTTTACTTCCCGATCACCTTATCAAGTACAATGCCTAATACATGGTAGGTACTCATAAATATTTCAATATATGAATTAAATCCATCTTGCATATCCTGGGTTTACTACATTTTTAACCTGATTTTTTAATTCATCTTTAAATTTTTATCATTTAAAAATACATATATTCTTGGTTTAATAATTAATTATGTACTCAATTTGCTTGTTTCTATTTTGTGATTCTTAGAGCATTGGTAACATTGTCATAAATTCTCACATTTCACCCATTTCTTTTGTGTTTACAGATTTAATTTCTTTTCCACTATCATTTCACTCATTTCTTTTGTGTTCATGGATTTAATTTCTTTTCCACTTTCTAACAGTGAGTAATTTCTTAAGCAAGCTTTTTATAGCCTTAATCTAAATCTTCTTAGTGGGTGGCTAACCTTTGACAGTCACTGTTTGAAAAGTCTCATCAGAAATATCTATTTTCATGGCTTTGTTTTAATATCAGACATAATCCAGAAATTTACATAGCACACATATTTGTTCTGTCAAAATAAAATAATCAGAACTGCTGCCTTGCTTATGCTCAATAGAAACACTGTAAATAAAACTAGCATTGCAGTCAGTAATCTAAAATAACACAGTAGTTTTACTTTTTGAAATACAACCAAGATTTAAGGCAGGCAGGAAAGTAAGGTAAAATTTATCCATGTAGACACATGAAATTTCACTTGTCCTAACCCTTTCATGCTTCCTTGTACTTTCTACATCCTGTTATAGAAAATTCTTCCTAGGCTTAAAGTGGGAAGCTATGTGCATATTCTCCCTCTCTAAATTCTTACCTATAT
The DNA here is from genome assembly GCF_002776525.5 of Piliocolobus tephrosceles. Lineage (NCBI taxonomy): Eukaryota > Metazoa > Chordata > Mammalia > Primates > Cercopithecidae > Piliocolobus > Piliocolobus tephrosceles. Next base: position 87,958,672 of record NC_045441.1, read on the forward strand.
TCTAATAGATACAAATCAGAAAGAAGAAAAGTCATTTGCCAGTCTCTTATCTGTAAGTCCTTAAATCACAACACCCCAAGAAGTACAGGGAGTTAATGTGTATTATTCTAATTCCATACTAGATTTAGCAGAGTAGTCAATGTATATAGAAGTTGATACTCTTTTAAAATTTTGCTACTGCTGTATCAACCTGCTGAGACCCCTCTGACACAACAGTCCATGAAGGAAATGCCCTTTTCGTTAGTTTCTTTGTTTGTTTGTTTATTATTATTATTATTATACTTTAAGTTCTGGGGTACATGTGCACAACGCGCAGGTTTGTTGCATATGTATACATGTGCCATGTTGATGTGATGCACCCACTAACTCGTCATTTACATTAGGTGTATCTCCTAATGCTATCCCTCCCTCCTCCCCCCTCCCCACAATAGGCCCCGGTGTGTGATGTTCCCCTTCCTGTGTCCAAGTGCTCTCATTGTTCAATTCCCACCTATGAGTGAGAACATGCGGTGTTTGGTTTTCTGTTCTTGCGATAGTTTGCTGAGAATGATGGTTTCCACCTGCATCCATGTCCCTACAAAGGACATGAACTCATCCTCTTTTATGGCTGCATAGTATTCCATGGTGTATATGTGCCACATTTTCTTAATCCGGTCTGTCACTGATGGACATTTGGGTTGATTCCAAGTCTTTGCTATTGTGAATAGTGCTGCAATAAAGATACATGTGCATGTGTCTTTATAGCAGCATGATTTATAATCCTTTGGGTATATCCCCAGTAATGGGATGGCTGGGTCAAAAGGTATTTCTAGTTCTAGATCCTTGAGGAATCGTCACACTGTTTTCTACAATGGTTGAGCTAGTTTACAATCCCACCAACAGTGTAAAAGTGTTCCTATTTCTCCACATCCTCTCCAGCACCTGTTGTTTCCTGATTTTTTAATGATTGTCATTCTAAGTGGTGTGAGATGGTATCTCATTGTGGTTTTGATTTGCATTTCTCTGATGGCAAGTGATGATGAACATTTTTTAATGTGTCTGTTGGCTGTATGAATGTCTTCTTTTGAGAAGTGTCTGTTCATATCCTTTGCCCACTTTATGATGGGGTTGTTTGTGTTTTGTTTTTGTTTTTTTTTTATAAATTTGTTTGAGTTCTTTGTAGGTTCTGGATATTAGCCCTTTGTCAAATGAGTAGATTGCAAAAATTTTCTCCCATTTTGTAGGTTGCCTGTTCACTCTGATGGTAGTTTCTTTTGCTGTGCAGAAGCTCTTTAGTTGAATTAGCTCCCATTTATCAACTTTGGCTTTTGTTGCCGTTGCTTTTGGTGTTTTAGACATGAAGTCCTTGCCCATGCCTATGTCTTGAATGGTATTACCTAGGTTTTCTTCTCAAGTTTTTATGGTTTTAGGTCTGACATTTAAGTCTCTAATCCATCTTGAATTAATTTTCGTATAAGGAGCAAGGAAAGGATCCAGTTTCAGCTTCCTACTTATGGCTAGTCAATTTTCCCAGCACCGTTTATTAAATAGGGATTCCTTTCCCCATTTCTTGTTTTTCTCAGGTTTGTCAAAGATCAGATGGCTGTAGATGTGTGATATTATTTCTGAGGGCTCTGTTCTGTTCCATTGGTCTATATCTCTGTTTTGGTACCAGTACCATGCTGTTTTGCTTACTATAGCCTTGTAGTATAGTTTGAAGTCAGGTAGCGTGATGCCTCCAGCTTTGTTCTTTTGGCTTAGGATTGTCTTGGCAATGCGGGGTCTTTTTTGATTCCATATGAACTTTAAAGCAGTTTTTTCCAATTCTATGAAGAAAGTCATTGGTAGCTTAATGAGGATGGCATTGAATCTATAAATTACCTTGGGCAGTATGGCCATTTTCACAATATTGATTCTTCCTATCCATGAGCATGGTATGTTCTTCAGTTTGTTTGTGTCCTCTTTTATTTCACTGAGCAGTGGTTTGTAGTTCTCCTTGAAGAGGTCCTTTACATCCCTTGTAAGTTGGGTTCCTAGGTATTTTATTCTATTTGAAGCTATTGTGAATGGGCGTTCATTCATGATTTGGCTCTCTGTTTGTCTGTTACTGGTGTATAAGAATGCTTGTGATTGTTGCACATTGATTTTGTATCCTGAGACTTTGCTGCATTTGCTTATCAGCTTAAGGAGATTTTGGGCTGAGACAATGGGGTTTTCTAAATATACAATCATGTCATCTGCAAACAGGGACTCCTTTAGTTTCTTTGGCACAGTTGAGACACACTGATATTTTAGGTTGTTGCCTTATTACATGTTTAAAAGTAATTTAAAGAAGTAACAGGCCAGGTGCAGTGGCTCAAGCCTGTAATCCTGGCACTTTGGGAGGCCGAGACTGGCGGATCACGAGGTCAGGAGATCGAGACCATCCTGGCTAACATGGTGAAACCCCGTCTCTACTAAAAAATACAAAAAACTAGCTGGGCGCAGTGGTGGGCGCCTGTAGTCCCAGCTACTCTGGAGGCTGAGGCAGGAGAACGGTATAAACCCGGGAGGTGGAGCTTGCAGTGAGCTGAGATCCGGCCACTGCACTCCAGCCTGGGCGACAGAGCGAGACTCCGTCTCAAAAACAAAAGAAAAAAAAAAAAAAAGAAGTAACATTATTTAAATCTGTTATAAGCTAAAATAAGAAAATTTTAAAAATATTATATTACAATATATAGATGATGGGCTTCCAATATCTGTGAAACCTCAAAATTCAAGTCATTTCCTTGATGATATTATTTGATATCTCAAACTCTTGGTTGTTTCTATGTGGTGGGTACCATCTTATTACTTACCATATGGAAGAATTCTTTAAGATATAAAGTGCTTGTCCTTACTCAGATCATGGGAAAAATGTTCTTGCTTTCAAGTTTTGGTTTGAAAGGCATGACGTTCCAATGGTTTTCTGGCAATCTGTGATAATTCACATAATGAAGTAGCTCACACTTCATGCTAACCCCAACATCCTGTCTAGGGAAATGTTATCTAGCTCATTACAGCTTCATAGACTAGTGAAATTTAGCTATATGACTACCATACTTACTATAGCACATGTACTGTAAGTATTGTATTGGTCTTCTATGGATTCCATTGTAACACATCAGTTTGGTTCCTTGAAGTGGTAGTAAAAGTTAAATGAATTGATTGAGCCTAATACAAAATATCACAGGGCCATCTTCCTCTGGCTATTTTTATTTTGTAATTTATGCCTGCACACATACATAAATACATATAAAATTATTTCTAAAACACTGAAAACTTCTTGGGTACAGTATTTGTATCCAAGTCATTCTGGTCTTTCTATTTTATGCCAATAATAGACAGACAGCAAATACATCATTGTTGACTGCTGAGAGAATAGTATTTAACCTCCTTATAATTAATAAAGCATACCCGCTAGTCTGAAGTCTTAGGAAATTTTTGAAAATATACAATTCTTACAAATTTTTCTCTAGCTCTTTTCTGGATAGATTGCTTGGTTCACAAAGACTTTCTTTCATTCTTAATCTTTTTAGCCAGCAACTTTCGTGTTCTATAAAAAGAAAACTTCTTTTAGGTTTTTTAAAAAATCAGCTGAGGCTTGTAGGAGAGTAATTAGTGCCATATTGGCCTGAGGAAACAAAAAATTGGACTGCATTATAGTTTATATGAATTGTTTCTGAAAAGTATCATCTATATACTCCTGATTATGGCAAATATTTTCGAAGATTTACATGTTTCAGTTTTCTGATATTCTATTAAATATTTGCGTTCATTCTGTCAATCTGATTATTGTACCTTTTAAGATAATTTCTTACTGGCCTTCCCAGTGTGAAATTTTCTCCAGAATACTGTGTTCTTATGTATCAGGATGGATAGCCAGATTTTCAAAATCTTTCCTTAAATGTTTTTCTTTAAAGCAGCTTTCTCCTCTTTTACTTAAGAAAAAGCCAGCATTAGAAAGCCAATGATATGAAGGCATCAGATTATGTTTTAAATTAAATTTATTATGTTTTTAAATAAAATATGCTCTAATAAAACAAAAAGGGGAAAATGTATTCAATCTTATGAGCTATTAATACTGTCTTAATAACAATATCAATTTAAATAATAAATGTTCATGCTGGACTATTAACTGGAAAAAAACATTCAAGGGAGAATCGCCAAAGCAGGGAGTGACTTTGAATACTAGCAATAAAACTAATTACTAGCTCACATGACACCAAATTCCACCTTCCATTTCTGTCTACTTCAGTTCATCCCATTATTCCTTTCTTTATTATAGCTGATCTCTAGGAACCTTTAGCCATTAAAATATACTTTCCTCTGAATTACCATAGATCATTCATTGTTTAACCCTTTAAGAATCACCTCAACAATCAAGAGAGCTTATTGTAAAAACCTCTTGTGATCTTTTATTCAGAAAGATGATACATGGAAAATACATAGATTTGAGAAGCTGTTTTAGGTGGCAGTCACTGCAATTCTGTTTTGTCTGTGTTCCTGTTATGGAATTGAATTATTGGTATTTAACATAAATGGCAGTTTAAGACTTTTGAGGAAGGTGAATGAAAAGACTTTTCATGAAAAAACTAATTTTTCATTGTTTTCACATGCACTTAAAATTTAATGTCTACATCTTCAGGAAACATAGGATAAGCAATTTATGAAGGAAACTGTGGCTTAAATCTAGTCTCTATAAATTGTGAATGTATTTACTTTTTCCACACTTGCATAAAAGAAGTGTCCTACAAGCAATCTACATTCAGACTTACCTCCAAAACATGATCTTATAGATTGTTTTATGAGAAAATAGCATAAACACAAATTTACTGTCAGTATCAAAGCAAACATAAATATAAGTTTAAAAATCATATTATAATACAAAGAAATTTGAACTTATACCTTAGAAGCGCAAAATAAGTTCAAATTTTGGCCCAGTAAAATGTGATGCATATTGCATTAGCTTAGAAAATACTTTTCCTTATTGAATTGCTTAAGTTCCTGATAGATTGTGGATATTACATCTTTGTTGGATGCATAATTTGAAAATATTTTCTTCCATTTGTGTAGGTTGTCCGTTTACACTGTTGATAGTTTATTCTGCTGTGCAGAATCTCTTTAGTTTAGTTAGGTACCACTCATCAATTTTTGTTTTTGTTAGAATTACTTTTGAGGACTTAGTCATAAATTCTTTCCCAAGGGCGAAATCCAGAAGGGTGTTTCCTAGGTTTTCTTCTAGGATTCTTATAGTTTGATGTCTTGCATTTAAACCTTTAATCCAGGTTGAGTTAATATTTGTATATGGTGAAAAGTAGGGGTCCAGTTTCAATCTTCTGCATATAGCTAGCCAGTGATACCAATACCATTTATTGAATGGGAAGTTCTTTCCCCACTGCTTATTTTTGTTGACTTTGTTGAACATCAGGTGGTTTTAGGTGTGCAGTTCTGTTTCTGAGTTCCCTACTCTGTTCCATTAATCTATGTGTCTGTTTTTATATCAGTACTATGCTGTTTTGGATACTGTAGCCTTACAGCACAGTTTAAAGTAGAGTAACGTGATGCCTCCAGCTTTGTTTTGTTTTGTTTTGCGTAGGATTGCTTTGGCTACTCTGGCTCTTTTTTGATTCCATGTGAATTTTACAATAGTGCTTTCTAATTCTGTGAAAAATGACATTGGTAGTTTGATAGAAATAGTGTTGAGTCTGTAGACTGCTTTGGGTGATATGGACATTTTAACAGTATTAATTCTTTCAGTCTAATGGAATGTTTTCCCATTTGTTTGTGTCATCTATTATTTATTTCATCAATGTTTTGTAGTTCTCCTTGTAGAGACTTTTTTTTTTTTTTTTTTTTTTTTTTTTTTTTTTTTGACGGAATTTCTCTCTCTCATCAGGCTGGAGTTCAGTGGCTCGATCTCAGCTCACTGCAACTTCTGCCTCCCAGGTTCAAGTGAATCTCCGGCCTCAGCCACCCCAGTAGCTGGGACTATAGGTGCGCACCACTACACCCAACTAATTTTTGTATTTTTAGTAGAGACGGGGTTTCACCGTGTTTGCCAGGATGGTCTGGATTTCCTGACCTCGTGATCCGCTCGCCTCCGGCCCCCAAAGTGCTGGGATTACAAGCGTGAGCCACCGCGCCCTGCCTCCTTGTAGAGATCTTTCATCTCTTTGGACAGATGTGTTCCTCAGAAGAGAGAGAGCGAGCGTATGTTTGTGGGTGTTGCACATGGGATCATACTCTTTATCTGTCAGCTTGGATACTATTGGTGTATAAAAATGCTACCAATTTTTGTACCTTAATTTTGTATCCTGAAACTTTACTGAAGTTGTTTATTAGTTGCCAGTCTTTTGGCAGAATGTTTAGGGATTTCTAGGTATAGAATGATGTCGTCAGCAAAGAGATACAGTTTGATTGCTTTTTTTTTTTTTTTTAATTTGGATGTCTTTTATTTATTCATCTTGCCTGATTGCTCTAGCTAGAACTTTCAGTACTATGTTGAATAGCAGTGGTAGGAGTGAGCATCTTTGTCTTATTCTACTTCTCAAGGGGAATGTTTCCAGTTTTTGCCTGTTCGTGATGTTGGCTACACATTCATCATAAATGGCTCTTAATATTTTGACATATATTCCTTCAATTCCTAGTTTGTTGAGGGCTTTTATCATGTTGGGATGTTGGATTTTATTGAAGGCTTTTCTGCATTTATTGAGATGATCATATAGCATTTTGTTATTAATTATGTTTATGTGATGAATCACATTTATTTATTTGAGTAATTTGAATGAACCTTACATCCCAGGAATGAAAGCTACCTGATCATGGTAAAAGAACTTTTTGACATGCTGCTGGGTTTGGTTTGCTAATATTTTGTTTAGGATTTTTACGTCTATCCTCATTAGGGATATTGGCCTGTAGTTTTCTTTTTGTTGTGTCTTTGCCAGGTTTTGGTATCAGGGTGGTTCTGGCTTACTAGAATGTGTTAGGGAGGAGTCCCTCCTTCTCAATTTTTAGGAATCATTTCAGTAGAATTGGTGCCAGCTCTTTTTATATGTCTAGTAGAATTTTGCTGTGAATCCATTTAGTCCAGGGCTTTTTTTGGTTGGTAGATTTTTTACTACTGATTCAATTTGGAACTCAATATTGGTCTATTTAGGGTTTCAATTTCTTCCTGATCTAATCTTAGGAGTTTGTGGGTTTCCAGAAAGTTAGCCATTTCCTCTATATTTTCTAGTCTGTGTGCATAGATGAACAGACACTTCTCAAAAGAAGACATACAAACAGCCAATAAATATGAAAAAATGATCCACATCACTAATTATCTGAGAAATGTAAATCAAATCCACAAGACACCACCTTACAGTATTCAGAATGACTACTATTAAAAAGTCAAGACAAATTGGATCTGATTAAACTAAAGAGCTTCTGCACAGTAAAAGAAACTATCATCAGAGTGAACAGGCAGCCTACAGAATGGGAGGAAGTTTTGCAATCTGTCCATCTGACTAAGGGCTAATATCCAGATTCTACAAAGAACTTAAACAAATTTATAAGAAAAACACAAACCCATGAAGAAGCAGGTAAATGATATGGACAAACACTTCTCAAAAGAAGGCATTTATGCAGCCAAAAACATGAAAAAAAGCTCATCATCACTGCTCATTAGAGAAATGCAAATCAAACCCACAATGATATACCGTCTCATGCCAGTTAGAATGGTGATCATTAAAAAGTCAGGAAACAACAGATGCTGGAGAGGACGTGGAGAAATATGAACACTTTTACACTGCTGATGGGAGTGTAAATTAGTTCAACCGTTGTGGAAAACAGTTCCTCAAGGATCTAGAACTAGAAATACCATTTGACCCAGCAATCGCATTACTGGGTATATACCCTAAAGCATTATAAATCATTCTACTATAAAGACATAGGCACACGTGTGTTTATTGCGGCACTGTTCACAATAGCAAAGACTTGGAACCAACCCAAATGCCCATCAATGATAAACTGAATTAAGAAAGTATGGCACATATACACCATGGAATACTAAGCCGCCACAAAAAAGGATGAGTTGATGTCTTTTGCAGAGACATGGATGATGCTGGAAACCATCATTCTCAGAAAACTAACACAAGAAGGAAAACCAAACACTGCATATTCTCACTCATAAGTGGGAGTTGATCAGTGAAAACACATGGACACAGGAAGGGGAGCATCACACACCGGGGCCTGTTGGGAGATGGGGGGAGGGGAGGGATAGCATTAGGAAGAATACCTAATGTAAATGATGGGTTGATGGGTGCAGCAAACCACCATGGCATGTGTATACCTGTGTAACAAACCTGCATGTTCTGCAGATGTACCCCAGAACTTGAAGTATAATAATAAAGTCAAATAACAGGTGATAGAGAGGCTATGGATAGGAAGGAAACCATTATACACTGTGGTAGGAAATGTAAATTAGTTCAGCTATTGTGGAAAACAGTTAGATAATTTTTCAAATAACTTAAAGCAGAACTACCATTCAACCTGTTACTGGGTATATGCCCTAAAGAAAATGAATTGTTCTACCAACAACAACAACAACAAAAACATACATTTGTATGTTCATCACAGCATTTATCCATAATAGCAAAGACATGGAATCAACCTAGATGTCTATCAATGGTGGATTGAATAAAGTAAATATGGCACATATGCACAATGAAATACTATGCAACCACAAAAAAAAAAAAAACGAAATTATGTCTTTTTGCAGCAACATGGATGAAGCTGGAGACAATTATCCTAAGTAAATTAATGCAGGAACAGAAAACAAAATACTGTATGTTCTGACTTATAAGTGGATGCCAAATATTGGCTACTCATGTAAATAAAGATGGCAACGACAGACACTGGAAACCACTAGAAAGAGGAGGGAGGGACATGTCAAGGGTTGAAAACTGTTGAGTATTATGCTCACTACTTGGGTGATGGGATCATTCATATTTCAAAGCTCAGCATCATGCAGTATACCAATGTACTAAACATGCACATGTACCCTCTGATTCTAAAATAAATGTTGAAATAATAAAAATAATTGTGATACTAAAGAGAAACAAGAGAATAAAGAGAAAAATTAGATTAGTGAAGCTGAAAAAACAAAATGATTTTTAGCACACTGGTGGCACTACTGGAAACAGAATATATATCTACATATGTTGATTCTGATTTTCTCTCTACAACACATATCTTGTTCTGCCACTTCAACATTAAAGCATTCAATGGCTTTTATCATTATTAGGCTTTGTACAAGGTTTTATAAATGACAGATAGGGTGGATTTTTCTTATCTATCATTATTATAGTGAAGACAAATCACTCTGCCTCACTTGCCATCGGAAAAAAATACTTCTGATGGTATTTTGGGGGTAAATAATCCACAGTCCCCCTTCTTTGCCTATGTGTAAAACTTCTGTTATCTTTAATAGTCAACTACAAATATATTTCATTTTATATAATCTGCCCTGAACTCACCAGAGGGAGAAGGTCATTTTTTCTTCTGTAGTCAGTGTGGGTAGTTCTGTTAATTCACTTATCAAAATATATAATAATTTCTTTACATAGAGTCCTCTACTGCTCAACTGTAAACTCTTTGAAGGCAGGATACCTGTAAGTCTTTGAATCTTTGTAATGTAAATGTCAATATACGCTTGTTAAATTAATTGAATCTCAGAACTCACCCTTTGTTACTAATTATTGAAGCTGGCATTATCCATTAATGTATAATTCTTAGATCAAATTATTTTTTATGTTAATTCTAGGTAGCCTTGCTAAAAATAAACTCTGATTTTTAATTTTCTGTAACTTCTTTAGAGCAAACACTATTTTCTTCTCATATTATCCTGAGGAAATGACAAAAAAAATGCTTTAGTCATTGAGTGCAATTCAAATCTAGTAAAATCTGACTCTTAAGAGTGAGCATATGCTTTTTGGAAAACTAGTTATATTCTAAGCTTGGCAAAGCATAGCTCCCTGGTTCAAAGAAGAAGAACTTTAAAAGGCTAATAGACTCATGAGATCCCGTAAACATCAAATAGCACTCATGAGGCATTATTTGATGAATTAGATATCAATGAATCACAGTCATGGAAACAAAATTGCCCTTCCGATATTCATGGGCAGAAAAGGCAAGTTTAAATGCACTTAGCTTTTCTCAGACTTGAAATAAAATTGTTTGAAAATCCTAAAATGTTTTCATTAGGGCTGCCCTTTGTGTAAAATAATTAGAGCAGCTAGAATATTAGGAGAAATTAATTCTCTAAATAGCTGCACATAGTAGCGATCAATGTTAAATTTCATTATATCAAGTGAGTCAGGAAAATAATATTGCATGACTATATTTGCATATCTAATGCTTTTAGGGCTTTATGCTTCATAAACGTCTTGAAAATGTTATACAACTTTTATTATATCTGAGTGTATATGGAAAATCTGTGTACCTTCCTCTCAATTTTGCTATCAATCTGAAAGTACTCTAAAAAATAAAATATATGCTACTGTTACACAGTGTAGTTGCTTATTTCTTTTCCAAAACTAAATGCTGATCTAAATACAGTAAAAATACACAATAACATCTAAATACACACACACACACATACACACACAAAAATTTTATGTCATGTGGGTGTAGAAGAAAGACAGAAGGCCTTGAGACAAATCGTCTTCACCTTGAACCTATATTATAAGCCTGGCCCTCTCAGTCAATCTGTTTCCCAAATATTCATCCCACGAACCCTACCTCTTTGCTAAATTATCAAACATGGAGTCAGATTACTATGTTACATACAAAGAGTTACAATTATTACCTATTTTTCACATTGATGTGATTGAATAATCTAATTTGAAAAGTACGTGTCTAAACTGACCATTTTAGATCCTTATGAGTTTGCAATAATTTGTATTTTTGTCCATTCTACGTGAAATTTTATGTGTTTTTATTCTTTAACAACCATGTTTGTCAACAAAGGTTTTCTATTTTATCAAGTGTTTTAAGAATTTTGTAGTACTTTTGCAAAATGTCTCCCTGCTTAGAAAGTGTTTTATTTAGTTAGTTATATTTGGCAAATAAGTATGTCAGAATTTTTAAAACTTACTTTTGCTTACCTTAACGTAAGTACATTTCATTTTAATTATTCTCTCAATAACTAAAGGCTGTTGAAATATGTATGTTTTATTTTGAACATGTGTCATAATTAGTACACTGAGAGAATATGATTATTTAAAAATAGACGACAAATGAAAGAAAATTGTGCCATATTTTAATGAAATAAAAAGATTGTCAAAGACATAGCTTCCACGATTGGGTTTACATTTCATTTAGACTGACAAAGAAACAATCCTACACTACTCAACATTTTGAGTGAGTTTTTTTTAGTTTGAAGATTAATGTGTATTTTCTCTTTCTGTTTCTCCAACTTGAAAGTCACTTTTGCAACAGCATAAAGCTCCTAGGTAGCATATTATAGTGCCTGTGGAATTTTTATGATGATTAACGTGTTGGCATTCTTGTTAAAGATGCCATCAGAAGGAAAGGTTTCATGTCCATTTTCCTGCCTCACTTTCTTCTTCCCAACATTATTCCTGACAGTAAATAAAACTAAGATGATGTAAGTATTTAAACTGTCTATTCTTTCTTTAACATGTCTTTTGTGTGTCTTACTTGACAGGACACCCTTGGATAAGGGATCTGCCCTATATCCTCTCCTACCCCCACCTAAAATGCTGAGGTTCTATCTTTCTATTTTTAGGAAAAGGGTGTAGGATGACCAGGGAAGGAAGAAGTTTAATGATAACATGTAATCAGATACACTAGATACGATTGTAACTCTCTCTTTCTCTCTCTCTCTGTGTGTGTGTGTATGTGTGTGTGTGTATATATGTATGTTATATTAGTATTATATTATATATGTATTATATATTATAATTTATATTATAAATATTTGTATATTTATTTATAACAAATTCTATGTTTTACTAATAAAAAACTCAAAATTTAACCATGTTACATAATATATTGCATATTTTTCTCTGTTAATGTGATATATTCAAACTTTTATATATAAAATAGTTGAAACAATTAAACAACTTAGTGATCTCTTGTTCACACTATGGTTACAAATGAATGAAACTATCATTAGCAAACTTGACTATCCTACTAGTTCAGTTTTGAAGTATCTGTATTGGTAAGAAAGTTGGTGGAAAAGTACAGAAATGTTTTATAGTATCAAGCAGATATACTTAGTAGGTAAAATGTAGATTACTGTGACATTATTTGATGTAGGTATAAATAAAGTAAATATTCTCAACTAGTAACTTAACTATGCTAATTGATCTCAGCTTGAATTATCTTCACATTGGTTTAAACCACTATCTCCCTCTTCTTGGATTCCTCATGACTTCCTTTTGTGTTGGAACATGAGTCTCCCAATAAGCAGCTCTGGTTTTCCACTTCACCCTTGAACTTCATCATAGATCTCTTCTTGCTTTGAGCCTCCCAAAATTTGGTGAAAATGAAAAGTAACTTCTTATAGAGATTTTTGATTCCCATAGAATAAAGATGAGAAGAGTTATTCTGCTCCTTTCTCCCTCTCATTAAATAACTTACATTCTATTAGTCAAAAAATTTCATCCCAGATAGGTCACTTACATTTGATAGTCATTGTTTTATATTTATTAAATTGCTTATAGGGACAGTATCTGACTTGTATTGATCAAGTTTTTTATGTTTTTCTTGTTACTGATAAATTATACAGTTTTGGTGGAACGTACTTAATGAAAATTGCATTGTCAAACTCAAAAGTAAGAAAGCAAATTTTTATACTAATGGAATTCACAGATAATTCTAAATTATGAAGTGTTTGAGGTATAAGCAATAATAGAGAAGAAATATTTTCAAAAGACTCAAATAGGACAATATTCAAAGGAATTTTTAAAATATACAAGAAAATGCTTGTTTATGAACAACTAGAGTAGACTGAATGTAGTACCAATATTTTTTAAGAGGTAAGCTGTATGTGATGGGTAGCTGTTATGTTTGAAATCATGTATTAATATGAAATTTGAAGTGATTATGAAATATTACTTTGTTAGTAATATAAAATATTATGCTTGCTTTTGACTACCTTTAAGGAGAAAAATTTATATTTACATGTCATACTTTTATTTCACATTTATAATAATTGCTAAAGAGATATTCCCAAAGCTTTCACACAAATAAGACAAGCATATCAAATTCACTACAAAGCAGGAACTTGACTTCCATGCAAAATAAGTTGCTTTATTATCTATGAGCATACAGATTTCTATAGGAAAATGTTATTGAATCTGATATTGTAATCAAAATTCTCTAATTTGCATTGGTAGCGTATGCTCTGGAGACTAAAATATTCTCATTATTGAGTTTTTAAAGTAATAGAAATTAACGTATTTATTGAACTCTTTTCATATTAGGATTTTTAAAGATGACATTAAAGAAGCTAAATATACTTTTGAGTTTATAAACTCTGACTCACTCTACATTGATTCTTGGATACAGACCTACCATATCAATGCTATATAGACGTATTATACAATAGAAAGTAGTAATACACTGCAATTATCGCCTATGTATTTTTCTCATAATTTTTTTATGTACTTGCTATCAAAGATGGTTTATCTGTGATATATCAGCAAAAATGACCAGGTTTATTTGTACTTATTATTCCCCATTCAGTATGAATGGACCATGTAACTCTTATTCACAGCATCTAAAAAGGTAATACATAAAAAACTATTAATTGTTACATATGAGTGAATACTTTTTTTTTGAGATGGAGTCTCACTCTGTCACCCAGGCTGGAGTGCAGTGGGACTGGGACCATCTTGGCTCACTGCAATCCCCTCCTCCTGGGTTCACGCCATTCTCCTTCCTCAACCTCCCGAGTAGCTGGGACTACAGGCTCCTGCCACCATGCCCAGCTAATTTTTGTATTTTTAGTAGAGACGGGGTTTCACCATACTAGCCAGGCTGGTCTCAAACTCCTGACATTGTGATCTACCTTCTTCAGCCTCCCAAAGTGCTGAGATTACATCAAATGTTTTTTCATGTTGAATCTTCTTTACAATTATATAAAGTTTTAACAACCAAGCATTCATTTCATGCCTTTGTAATTCCTAGTCGTAGTCGTTTTTTAGATTTTTTATTTTGAAGTGATGGTATAAGCAAAAAATAATTCATAGATACCTCTCTTCATCGTAGAGAATGATTGGAGGGTCGAGGCAAGTGAGCACAGTGAATCTCAGAGAATTTCTCCAGGTTCTGTTCAACTGCTTCTAGGGAACATAGAGAAAAGGGATGGTATTTATTATAATAGTTGAATAACTTAACATCCCAGAATTGTGTTAACATTATTTTCTTCTTTACTTGATAGTTATAACCCTCACTCTGGAATCTCCATGCGTTCATTATGCATGTCCCAAATCAAGGGTCAGTCTTCTGGCTCTTGATTAGAGAGAATGTACCTAAGTATGGTAATGCGTTAATTTGCCAACATTTTACTTTACTTTGTTACCAAATATTTTGAAATGGAGAATTGCATATGTACCAACACTGAAGTTATCACTTTCCAAAGGAGATTAAGAAAAAATTATAAGTCTGAATATGAAACATAGAAATAAAGCTAAAATACTTATTCTGAAATGGTAAAGATTAGAAGTTGTAATGGTCTTACGTCTCAAAAGCTATTACAATGGGTATACTTACAAGTTTTTCTCAGCTAATAGTGAAAAAGTAAAGATTAAAACTCTGGAGATATTTAAGATAAATTTGTAAGAATCCTATGATTTCATGAATTAATGATAGGAGTAGAGAAATGTTATGCTATAACATTTTCTACTTATACGTTGTAAAACAAACTGCTTTACCTCAAGGCAGAAGAACAGATTCAGGGAATATTGAAATCTCTCTTGATCTTGTCGCTACATAATTTGTGCAATGTTAGTTTCATTCTGCTACATTCTCTGTGAAATATAAATTATATAATATTGATTGTGGTTCATCTACCATATCAATCAACAAATACTTAGAACCTGACATTTTTCTAGGAATTACAGATATATTTTTATTTCTTTCAAGGCATCTATCTATCTATCTATCTATCTATCTATCTATCTATCTATCTATCT
>NC_045441.1:87974676-88173452 GCF_002776525.5 Piliocolobus tephrosceles
TATATTTATATATTTATATACATGTATTATATTTATATATAAATATATATATTTATATATTTATATACATGTATTATATTTATATATAAATATATATATTTAACTTTTTTTATCCACTCATTGGTCAGTGGGCACATAGAGTGGTTCTATATCGTTGCAATTTTGAATTGTGCTACAATAAATATATGTGTGCAGGTGTCTTTTTGATATGCTGACATCTTTTTCTTTGGGTAGATACCCAGTAGTGGGATTGCTGGATTGAATGGTGGGTCTACTTTTAGTTCTTTATGAAGTCATCATACTGTTTTCCATAGAAGTTTTGCTAATTTACATTCCCACCTGCAATGTATAAGTTTTCCCATTTCACTACATTCACACCAACATTTATTGTTTTTGATTTTTTAATAATGGCCATTCTTGCAGGGGTAAGGTGTTATCTCATTGTGGTTTTATTTATTTATTTTTATTATTATACTTTAAGTTCTAGGGTACATGTGCATAATGTGCAGGTTTGTTACATATGTATACTTGTGCCATGTTGGTGTGCTGCACCCATCAACTCGTCAGCACCCATCAATTCATCATTTATATCAGGTATAACTCCCCAATGCAATCCCTCCCCCCTCCCCCCTCCCCATGATAGGCCCCATTGTGTGATGTTCCCCTTCCCGAGTCCAAGTGAGCTCATTGTTCAGTTCCCACCTATGAGTGAGAACATGCGGTGTTTGGTTTTCTCTTCTTGTGATAGTTTGCTAAGAATGATGGTTTCCAGCTGTATCCATGTCCCTACAAAGGATGCAAACTCATCCTTTTATATGGCTGCATAATATTCCATGGTGTATATGTTTCACATTTTCTTAATCCAGTCTGTCACTGATGGACATTTGGGTTGATTCCAAGTCTTTGCTATTGTGAATAGTGCCGCAATAAACATACGTGTGCATGTGTCTTTATAACAGCATGATTTATAATCCTTTGGGTATATACCCAGTAGTGGGATGGCTGGGTCATATGGTACATCTAGATCTAGATCCTTGAGGAATCACCATACTGTTTTCCATAATGGTTGAACTAGTTTACAATCCCACCAACAGTGTAAAAGTGTTCCTATTTCTCCACATCCTCTCCAGCACCTGTTGTTTCCTGATTTTTTAATGATTGCCATTCTAACTGGTGTGAGATGGCATCTCATTGTGGTTTTGATTTGCATTTCTCTGATGGCCAGTGATGATGAGCATTTTTTCATGTGTCTGTTGGCTGTATGAATGTCTTCTTTTGAGAAATGTCTGTTCATATCCTTTGCCCACTTTTTGATGGGGTTGTTTGTTTTTTTTCTTGTAAATTTGTTTGAGTTCTTTGTAGATTCTGGATATTAGCCCTTTGTCAGATGAGTAGATTGCAAAACTTTTCTCCCATTCTGTAGGTTGCCTGTTCACTCTGATGGTAGTTTCTTTTGCTGTGCAGAAGCTCTTTAGTTTAATCATATCCCATTTGTCAATTTTGGCTTTTGCTGCCGTTGCTTTTGGTGTTTTAGACATGAAGTCCTTGCCCATGCCTATGTCCTGAATGGTACCACCTAGGTTTTCTTCTAGGGTTTTTATGGTATTAGGTCTAACATTTAAGTCTCTAATCCATCTTGAATTAATCTTCATATAAGGAGTAAGGAAAGGATCCAGTTTCAGCTTTCTACTTATGGCTAGCCAATTTTAATAATGGCCATTTTTGCAGGGGTAAGGTGTTATCTCATTGTGGTTTTAATTTGCATTCCCCTGATGATTAGTGATGTTGAGTATTTTTAAAAATATATTTGTATATCTTCATTTAAGAAATGTCTATTTATGTCAGTTGCCCACTTTTTGATGTAATTACTATTTTTTTTCTTGCTGATTTGTTTGAGTTTCTTGTAGATTCTGAATGTTACTCCATTGTTGGATGTATAGTTGGCAAATATTTTTAGAAATACATTTTCTACAAACTAGGGAATAAAACAGATAGAATGTTTGTTCTCCTAAAGCTTATATTCATTTGGGGAGACAAAATGAACAAATGAACATACAGATAGATATTTAAATATAGATATAGATGATATAACTATCTGTTTTGACAAAAAATAATTAAAAGGATAGGAAATAAATCGCAATACAAAGTGTCTGGGAAGGAATGCAATTCATTTTTTCAGGGTGGCCACAGAAGACCTCTTGGGTTAAGTGACATACATGAGGGAGGAGCCTCCAGGGTATGTGCAGTGACTGAGTTTGTGCTGAAAGAATAGCAAATCAGAGGTCTCAAGGCAAAAATATGTCCAGTATTTTTAAGAAATGGCAAGGGTATCGGTGCTACTGCAGTAGAAGAAGGACAGGAATTGAGGTAAAAGAGGTGGAGAAACCACTTGAAACTTACAAACATTAACCTAGTAACAAATTCATATTAGAGTCTAACACTTACAAGTCTTTCCATAGTATTCTCACAGTACCAGAACTACAAACATGTCTTCTTTTACACTGTGCTTATTTGATAGAAAATGTTTTGATTTTTGTACATTTTTCAATTGCTACAATAAATATTGTACAATGATAAAAGTATTATCGATTGGAAGTTATGTTTAATATTTTATTCATCATTATAATGCCAGAATCTATTACAAGATTAATCACTGGATGGTCAAAATACATATTTGTTCAAAATACATACACTGTTCAATGAATCAGTGAATGATTCAAATCTCCTTTTACAGTAAGAAGTAGCATAATATGGTTAAAAGGATAGACTGGGGAATTAAACTGAGTTTACATGCTGGTACTTTAGAGATACAATTCTTTGGTCCCTATGGGGGTTACAATTAACATTCTAAATTTGTAACATTCCAGTTTTTACTGATACCAATTCATGGAAACTGAACAACCTGCTCCTGAATGACTACTGGGTACAGAACGAAATCAAGGCAGAAATAAATAGGTTCTTTTAAACCAATAAGAACAAAGACACAATGTACCAGAATCTCTGTGACACAGCTAAAGCAGTGTTTAGAGGGTAATTTATAGCACTAAATGCCCACAGGAGAAAGCGGGAAAGATCTAAAATCGACACTCTAACATCACAATTAAAAGAACTAGAGAAGCAAGATCAAATAAATTCAAAAGCTAGCAGTAAATAAAAAATAACTAAGATCAGAGCAGAACTGAAGGAGAGAAATAGAGACATGAAAACCCCTTTTAAAAAATCAGTGAATCTAGGAGCTGGTTTTTTGAAAAGGTTAACAAAATAAATAGATGGATAGCCAGACTAATAAAGAATAAAAGAGAGAAGAATCGCCGGGCGCCGTGGCTCACGCCTATAATCCCAGCACTTTGGGAGGCCGAGGCGGGCGGATCACGAGGTCAGGAGATCAAGACCATCCTGGCGAACAGGGTGAAACCCCGTCTCTACTAAAAATACAAAAAAATTAGTCGGGCATGGTGGCGGGCGCCTGTAGTCCCAGCTTCTAGGGAGGGTGAGGCAGGAGAATGGCATGAACCCGGGAGGCGGCAGAGCTTGCAGTGAGCTGAGATCGCGCCACTGCACTCCAGCCTGGGCGACAGAGCGAGACTCTGTGTAAAAAAAAAAAAAAAAAAAAAGAAGAGGAAGAATCAAATAGACACAACAAAAAATGGTAAAGGGAATATCATCATTGATCTCACAGAAATACAAAGTATCATCAGAGAATACTTTAAAAACCTCTAGGCAAATAAACTAGAAAAATGAAAGAAATGGATAAATTCCTGGACACATACACCCTCCCAAGACTAAACCAGGAAGAAGTCAAATCCCTGAAGAGACCAGTAACAAGTTCTGAAATTGAGGCAGTAATTAATAGCCTACCAACCAAAAAAAAAAAACCCAGGACCAGACGGAATCACAGCCGAATTCTACCAGAGGTACAAAGGTAGGAGCTGGTACCATTCCTTCTGAAACTATTACAAACAATAGAAAAAGAAGGATTCCTCTCTAACTCATTTTATGAGGCCAGCATCATCCTGATGCCAAAACCTGGCAGAGACACAAGAAAAGAAAATGTCAGGCCAATATCCCTGAATAACATTGATGCGAAAATCCTCAATAAAATACTGGCAAACTGAATCCAGCAGCACATCAAAAAGCTTATCCACCAAAATCAGTCAGCTTCATTCCTGGGATGCAAGGCTGGTTCAACATACACAAATCAGTAAATGTAATCCATCACATAAACAGAACCAATGACAAAAACCACATGACTATCTCAATAGATGCAGAAAAGGCCTTTGATAAAATTCAACACCCCTTCATGCTAAAAACTCTCTATAAACTAGGTATTGATGGAAGGTATCTCAAAATCATAAGAACTATTTATGACAAACCAGCAGCCAATATCATACTGAATGAACAAAAGCTGGAAGCGTTCCCTTTGAAAACCGGCACAAGACAAGGATGCCCTCTCTTACCACTCCTATTCAACATAGTATTGGAAGTTCTGGTCAGGACAATCAGGCAAGAGAAAGAAATAAAGGGTATTCAAATAGGAAGAAAGAAAGTCAAATTACATTTACTTCTACAGTTACTTTACTGGAGGTCTATTTTCTTGTATCTCTTCAAGTCATTGTCTAGTGTCCCTTTGCTTAAACCTGAAGACCTCCCGTTAGCATTTCTTCTGAACAAATCTGTTGATGGCAAACTCTCACAACTTTTATGTGGCAATGTCTTAATTTCTCCTTGATTTTTTGAAGGATACTTTTGCTAGATATAAATTTTTTGTTTGACTTTCTTCTGTCAGCTCTTTAAATATGTCACCCCTCTAAATATGGCCTCCAGGGTTTTGCATAAAATAATCAAAAGTGGGGAAAGGATATGAACAGACATTTCTCAAAAGAAGACATTCATACAGCCAACAGACACATGAAAAAATGCTCATCATCACTGGCCATCAGAGAAATGCAAATCAAAACCACAATGAGATACCATCTCACACCAGTTAGAATGGCAATCATTAAAAAATCAGGAAACAACAGGTGTTGGAGGGGATGTGGAGAAATAGGAACACTTTTACACTGTTGGTGGGATTGTAAACTAGTTCAACCATTATGGAAAACAGTATGGCGATTCCTGAAGGACCTAGAACTAGATGTACCATATGACCCAGCCATCCCACTACTGGGTATATACCCAAAGGATTATAAATTATGCTACTACAAAGACACATGCACACGTATGTTTATTGCGGCACTATTCACAATAGCAAAGACTTGGAATCAACCCAAATGTCCATCAGTGACAGACTGGATTAAGGAAATGTGGCACATATACACCATGGAATACTATGCAGCCATAAAAAAGGACGAGTTTGCGTCCTTTGTAGAGACATGGATGCAGCTGGAAACCATCATTCTTAGCAAATTATCACAAGAAGAGAAAACCAAACACCGCATGTTCTCACTCATAGGTGGGAACTGAACAATGAGCTCACTTGGACTCGGGAAGGGGAACATCACACACTGGGGCCTATCATGGGGAGGGGGGAGGGGGGAGGGATTGCATTGGGGAGTTATACCTGATATAAATGATGAATTGATGGGTGCTGACGAGTTGATGGGTGCAGCACACCAACATGGCACATGTATACATATGTAACCTGCACGTTATGCACATGTACCCTAGAACTTAAAGTATAATAAAAAAAAATATATATATCAGTGTAATGATTTTTTTCACATGATGAGTTTCTTTCTCTTGCTGCTTTCAAAATTATCATCTTCTCATAGACTTTCAATGATAAGTTTGTAATGTTTCTCAGAATGGATCTTTTTGAGGTTATCCTAGTTAGAATTTGTTGAAACTCTTGAATGTGGAGATTTATGTTTTTTATCAAATATGAAAAGTTTTTGCAATTATTCTTCATATATTTTTCATCCCCCAGGTCACTTGGTTCACTTTATCATTCTTTCTGTTTTTCAGACTAGATAATTTTAATTGACCTATCTTCAAGTTCACTGTTATTTTCTTTTGACTACTCAAATCTCCTATTGAACACTCTGGTGGATTTTTTATTTCAGTTATTGTACTTTTAAGTTCCATAATGTCTAATTGTTTCTTTTTAAAATATTTTTTGTGTCTACTTGTACATCCATCATTTTCTTGGTTTCCTTTAGTGCTTGGTCTGTAGTTTCCACTAGTTCTTTCAGAATATTTAAGACAGTTTATTAAACTATTTATATTATAAATACAATGTCAGGGATTCCTCAGGGATGGTATCTCTCACTTTTTTTTTCCTGTGAATGAGACATAGTTTCCTGTTTCTTTGTATGTCATGTGACTGTTTTATCTAAATCTGAATATTTGAATCCTATGAAAAATCCTGGGAATAAAGATCTCCTTCTTCCCCAGAACTCACTATCTTTGACTGTAAAAATATGTTTAGTAACTTTTCTTGTTTTTGCAAAGATTGTATTCAGTGTCATGTAGGTCATTTAACTGTCAGTTCCTTTAGCGTGTGTTCAGCTAGTATTTTGGCAGAAATTTCCTTGAATGCCAGAGGCAATACATGAATAAACAAACAAATAAAAAAACAGTTTTTGTAGATTGCATCTGTTCTGAAGCATTCCTTCAGTACTTTTCAGGCTGTTAACAATGCTGCCTTAGCCTTTATTTCCTGATTACACTGTCCAAATCTGCTGCTGAATACCCTAATGAAATTTTCAATTTGGTTATTGCACTTATCAGATAGAGATCACCCAGATGTGAAAGCTTATGATCTTCTGAAGTCTTTTGCTAAGCATACATTCCACTCTGAACCTGTACATGGCTTTCTAAATCCTCCAGTGTACATAGACACTTTTGAATGTCAAACCTTCCCAAGGAAACACACCCCCAAGCTTTTCCCCCTAGGCTTTAGGCAGTCTATTTTAGGTCTCGACTTTTTTTTTTTTTTTTTTTTTGGTCTCATGCAGTTGTGGGATTATGTTTGCCTTACAAGGTTTTGAAGTATACCCATTGCTTTTCCACCCTAAAAGAGTTCTAATTTTCCTGAAAGCTCTGCTTTTTTGGAAGTCAGTTAACCTTCCTGTCCCTTATGTATACAATGGAGATAATAACAATACATAGTTGTATCATTTAAGATATACTAGGCTGTGCAACTATAGCAAAAACTTCCCAAATCTCAGTAGTTTAAAACAAATTTGCTTCTTTCATGTTCTTGACATATTTGTATTGATTGCCAGAAAGGGGCTGTAGTTAAAGTAGTCACCTAGGGATACAGACTACATCTAAATAATTGCTTCTTCAAATAGTCGAGAGAAAATTTCACACTGATTATTTAGAATTGAGGGTGACACATATCATTTCCACTTTAACTGACCAAGTAATCTCATGTAGCCATACATAAATTCAATTCATGGAGAAGTTGAATCCTACTATATAACATGAAAGAGAAAACCAATTGTATTAGCATTCTCCAGAGGGAAAGAACCAGTAAGATATGTATATATATGCATGTGTGTGTGTGTATATATATATGAGATTTAATTAGAGAGAATTAACTCACAATTACAAAGCCATGTCCCAGGATAGTTCATCTTCAAACTAGAGAAAGAGAGAAACCAGCAGCAAGACTCAGTCCAAGCCCCAAAGCCTGAAAACCAGGGAAGTTAACAGCGCAATCCTCAGTCTGAGGCTAGAGGGTCAAGAGGCCCCCGGAGGCTTCTGGTACAAGTGCCAGACTACTAAAGCTTAAGAACCCAGAGTATGATGTCCAAGGGCAGGAGGAGAGGAAGCCATGGGAAGTTAGAAAAAGAGAGGACTCAGCAACCTGCTTATCCCTCTTCTTCAGCCTGCTTTGTTTTAGTCACACTGACAGCAAATTGGATGATGCCCACCCACAATCAGGGTGGGTGATATGGTTAGACTGTGTCCCCACTCAAATCTCATCTTGAATTGTAGCTCCCATAATTCCCACATGTTGTAGGTGGGACCTGGTGGGAGGTAATGAAATCATGGGAGTGGGTCTTTCCCTTTCTGTTCTCACAGTAGTGAATAAGTCTCACAAGATCTGTGGTTTTATAAAGTGGAGTTCCTCTGCACATCCTCTCTTTTTGCCTGCCACCATGTCAGATGTGACTTTGCTCTTCATTCATCTGTCATCATTGTGAAGCCTTCCAGTCAGGTGGAACTGTGAGTCAATTAAACCTCTTTCCTTTATAAATTGCCCAGTCTCAGGTATGTCTTTATTACCAGCATGAGAACAGATTAGAAAAGTGGGTCTTCCTCCTCCATTCCACTAACTCAAATGTCATTCTCCTCTGGCAACACCCTCACACACACACTCAGAAACAAAACTTTACCAGTCACCTAGGCATCCCTCAATCCAGTCAAGTTGATGCCTAATATTAACAATCACATCAATTATATGTGAAAATCCCTAAACAGTATCATTCTTCCTAGAAGGGTTAGTATGAGAAATAAATATTTAATATTAGGTTAATAATTAGACTAGTGTTTGGTACTTAGTAATTGCTATCTATATAATGTTAAATACGTACATTCAGTGTTCAGTCATAATTCTGAATCATTACAGCTGTAATTTAAATTTATGAAGAGTCCTCTATCCACTTATCCAACCCCCATGAAAAAAAATAACTAATTCAGCATTTTTAACTATGAACTAATTTGGATTAGGTTACTATATCCTTCATATCTAAGGTGATGTTAAGGAATAACTGAGTATTGACAGCAATATATAATAAATAAAAAGAAAAAGTCATTTCTAAAATTAGTAATTTGTTATTATAATTTGCATAGTTAAATTCAAGCAACAAATATGTTTTCCATAGTATTAGGTAAAATCACTGAAAAGTTTAAAACTTTAAACAGAAATTGTTTATGAGAATAAGTTTATCATTGATGTTATGTGGAAACATAAGTTCATCATAAATTTTTGGTGAAGAAATATATTTACATGTATAAATGTTTATCAATTTATTTTTTCAGAACCTTTAAAGTGAATATCTCTGCCTTCTATCATGTAAATAAACATTTTGCACTATACTATTCATCAATCTAATTAATTTAATACTATACATTGATTCAAATACTAAAGGAAGGTTTTCATCAAGTTACCAGTTCTGGACCAAACAACAGTATAGCTCTCTATGTTTACTTCACATTTACATTTTGTAGTGAGTCTTGTATTATGTACAGAATATCTGAAATAATTGTATGCCATTTACTTGTAATAAAGTATTAAATCACAATATAGTAATGTACCATTTGGTCATGGTTGGAGCAAGATTGCTCCTAACTGGAATTAAGTATTTATTGTAAATGTAGCCAGATCAAACTGTGTAGTACAGACCCTAAATTTAAAAAACACTATGGTCAGTTACACTAATCAAACAAATTAAAGTTTTTTTTAAAAAAAGTTTTAAAATTTTCAAGTACCATGGGATTCTTAATGAACAAGCAAAGAACTGAATTTGTATTTCTCCCTGGAAGTCTGCTATATTATAGCTGCAACTCCATCTGGATTAAAAAATAGTGTCTGGATCATTTTATTCTTCTGTAAGTTTGTCTTTTGCTCCAAGTTTTTCTCCAAATACTGTAAATTGTATCTGTCCAATTTCAAAGAAAAGTGAGAACACTTGAGAACAACGATTTTTCGAAATCTACAGTTCCTATAACTTTTCCAATCTGGTTTCCAACTAAAAGTTGAGATAGCTCCTACCTTTATTCACTTAAGTCAATAGGAAACCCAAAGATTCATGTTTGAAAGAGGTTTTTCAACTTCAAACCTTTGCATTTGTAAGCTAGATGTTTGTGAATACAAATGCATTTTATGTGTGCTCATCAGCAAGGGATGATCAGCACCAATAAAATGAGCTTATAAATGCCCAGCCAATAACAAAAGATATTGTATGTTTTGGTAAGTGAGTGCAGTACAAGCAAGTCGACATTAGAATTATACACTTGTATTAGTCCATTTTCACACTGCTGATAAACACATACCCAGGACTAGGAAGAAAAAGAGGTTTAATTGGAGTTACAGTTCCACATAGCTGGGAAGGCCTCAGAATCATGGCGAGAGGTGAAAGGCACTTCTTACATGGTAGTGGCAAGAGAAAATGAGAAAGAAGCAAAAGCGAAAATCCTTGATAAACCCATCAGATCTCATGAGACTTATTCATTATCACAAGAATAGCACAGGAAAGACTGGCTCCTATGATTCAATTACCTCCCCCTGGGTTCCTCCCACAACACATGGGAATTCTGGGAGATACAACTCAAGTTGAGATTTTGGGTGGGGAAACAGTCAAACCATATCGATACTTTTAGAGGCTTTTAAAATTAGTCCCACATTATACTTTTTTAGAATCTTAGGAGTCTGTTTAACTAAATGGAGATTGCCGATTTACTTACTAAGGAAATAAAATTTAATACTATTAACAGAATTTATTGAGTATTAAATATATGATTGATAATTTTGGTGCCGTATCCCTAACATAACATAGAGTGTAATTAAGTTTCCCAATGATACACAGCTTGCAAGTAGCAATTATAATATTTGAAAATTGCTAAAAAAAAAAAAAAAAAAAATACAGAATCCCTGTCACTTCAAAGCTATGTCCTAAGGGCTATGGTGTTTCTATGACTGAAAAATCAGGACACATATAGAAGCAAGTTGATATCACCTTAAAGTATATAAAAGAAAAAATGCCAAAACATGCTAAATATTTCATTATTTATGTCCTCAAATGATTAATGTAAAAAATTGCAAACTTGAACAGGAGTTGGAAGATTAGCAAATTAACACCTGCATACCCTTTATCTAGATTTATCAGGTGTAAATGGTTTAGCCAAATTGACGTTCTGCCTTCCCCAAGTAGTATCTTTATCAGGTCCATTTGAAAGCAATCTGAAAAATATTGTGAAATACAATCTCAAAATTTTTCTGCATGTAATTTTTAAAAGCTAGGACAGTGTTCTACAAAAATGGAAGTTCTGTTACTTCACACAAGAACTTTAACTTTGATATATTAATATTAAGCAAAAAACAAATTCTGATACTTGTTAATAAGTGAAAGAGATTACTAGATATCCTTTGGTATACCCATTAGTTCTAGGCTTACACTTTTGGTAAATTTTCTATTGACTGGTATATTTTATAACAGATTTATGAAATTAATGAAACAGATTTTTATAAAACAGATTTGTGAAATAACAGAGGTTATCTGGTAGATTTCTGTTTACACAGATGCAAATTATTTCTATCTGTTTGAAAAGACAACTCTACAACTATAGTTTATTGTTCTAGTTTTATATCTAATCCAGCAATATTATCTTAATAACCCTTTATTAATTTGCCTTATAGAAACCTAATTCTTCATATAATCTTTAGATTAATATCTTACTGGTTCCCTTATTAAGTGATGTGAGCTAGATAAACATTTTAGATGCATTTATTTTTTACTTGTTCCTCATGGTTTTTAAATTTCTGTAAATCAAACTTTAACAACAATATTACCTAACATGTAGTGTTTATTTGAATTTCCCCAATATCTCAATAGTTCCTTGCTGATTCATTTATTTGATTACTTTGATCCAGGATTCAAACAATGATTCTTCATTTTAATTGGTTACCTGTCTTTTTAGTTCAATGTGAAATAACACTTTCTTCATTTCACCATTTTTTGTTTTTCATGATATTGACATTTGTTCTTTTAATAATAGAACCAAATTTTCTGATAGAATTTCCCACCATCTGATTGTTTTTGAATGTTTATTCATGATTACACTAAGGTTAAACAACTTGGACAAGAATACTACAAGTGATGTTGTGTACTTCCTATTATATTAGAATTACATAATGACCATTTGTGTATTTTTAGAAGATGCTAAATTCAGCCTGTTGGTGAAGGTGATTTCTGTGGGAATTTCCATGGTAAAGTTTCATTTTATTGCATGTATTTATCAAGCCATCTTTGAGGCTACATAACGATACTTTTTTTTTTTTTACTTTTAGCCAATTATTTATCATGTCCTGATGACTTTTGCTTGAGTTAATTATTACATTAATATTTACACAACCAAATTTTTCACACTGAAATGTTAATGTTTATGGTTAGGGGAGTTTAAGAGTGGGATCAAAAGATATATGCGTAGATGTTCATACACAGGTGCATAGCTTCCAGATTTCAAACACTAATGGTGAACATCGATTAGAAAACTTTTTAGTATAAAACAAGTAAACAAACACTATAACTTACTTTTTAAACTGGAATCAAGTTGCTCAAATTGGTGCAGGGGTTAAGCCACAAACATCATTATAAGATTAATAAAGCATCAGTTAATAGAGTAATCAGAAACTTACAGTGAAGCAGTATATGTGACCTTGAACCTAATTTTTATGTCTTCTAAATTTGGAATAATAATACATGCTTCATAAGGCTTTAGAGAGTCAAATGATGCATAGGACTGTTTTGAGGATTAATTGAGATACTACATCTAAATCACAGATGATACGTCCTGACATGTAAAAATGATTTGTAAATCTTAGTTATTTTCAGTACATTGTATTTTTCCTACACATCCCATTATTTATTGTTTCTTTTTTTAATGACTAGTAAAAAACAAAGAAATAGAATAAAATCTAGACTACTTTCAAGTCTTTTCTCTCTACATATGCAATTTCAATTGATTGATTTCTTTTTTATTTCTTCTACTACTACTACTACTACTAAGTCTTTTTTGGTTTTGTTTTGTTTTGGTTTTTGACACAGGGTCTCACTCTGACACTCTGTCACCCAGGCTACACTGCACTGGCATGATCACGGCTCACCACAGCCTTGATTTCCTAAGCATAGGTGGTCGTCCCACCTCAGCCTCCTGAGTAGCTGGAACTACAGGGACATGCTATCACGCCCAGCTAATTTTTGTGCTTTTTGTAGAGACAGGGTTTTGACATGTTGCCCCGGCTGGTCTGAAACTTCTGGGCTCAAGCAATCCTCCTGACTCAGCCTCCTAAAGTGCTGAGATTACAAGTATGAGGCACTACACTCAGCCTACTTTCTACAGTATGTTCTACTTCTTATTTTAAATCTTTGTTTATTGCTTAAAAATGGACCCTATAAAATCTTTAAGAATGTGACTTTCATTGTTAAAAAACCTTCACTTAGAGAGGCTTTGGCAATAGAACCATTGTTCTACACATGTAATACATCCTATGATGTCATAACTGCAGCAGTTACGAAGGATAAGTTCCTACGTAGAAGTCAGTAGATGAAAAGAGAAATGTATAACAATGATCATTCCAGAAGCATGTATAGAAAAATTAAAACTACTAAAGTGTTGCATCTGTTGATGAAAGGTGGTATTTCCATCCAAAAATATGAAAAGTAATGTGTTGAATTCTTTAAATTTGTCTTGAAAATAAATGCATGTATGTATGTGTATGAGTGGTGTGTGTGTGTGTGTGTGTGTTTTGGAAGAAAGTTGTGAAACATCTTTATGCAGGACTCTTTTCAAATTTATACCGGCTTTGTAAATGTGAGTCATTCCTATCTAGATTACTATAGCTGGGAGAAGTGTCATTGCAGTGCCTCAACCACAGTGTTTGCTTCTGTTTATATTTTGAGTTAAAATGGAAGAAATCATGGAAATAGTTTAGAAGTTTTAACAATCCCTCATTGACAAATAAAAAGGCTTGCTTTCAAAATAACCCATCCAGTATAATCTTTATACCACTTAGAGCTCAACTACAAAGATGGCTTATCAGGAAGGGATAAAGGGAATGTGGTGATCTTTCTTTGTAAATGATCTAGCTCTTGTTTTATTTGCCTATTACTTTGAACCATTTCTGTATCAAAGTCATGACTAGTAATGAAAGAGCTTTAGGGGGATTTCTGACTGACAGGTACCATTACTAATAAATTGCCTCAGAACGTAAAAATGTGACCCCTCAGGTGGTTCAACCACATTGTTTGCAAACTGTGACTAAGTATCAAATTCCAGCTTTTTTGCTAAGCACTCACCATGGAACAACACAGTTCCACTTTTTAATGCTTCATCGCTGATTTTGTAGGTCATAATTAGAGATTCAGCTGGGGATGAATGGAGAAGAATGTGCTGTGCAATTGGCTGTAACCAATCTGACCCTGCTTGATCCACGCTCCTTAAAAACCTGTGACCTCCTGTAGCCTCATGCATGATCCTTGTGTGTGGTTAGCACAGCCTCCCTGCCAACCTTTCATCAAAAGGCTTTTCAAACCACCACTTTGCTTCGTAGCCTTATCAAGGCATTCGTTTTGAGCTGTCATAAATGGCATCTAGGAGTTCAAAGTTTGCCCAGAATAATAAGAAAAGTCGCTATAGGTGTCTTAGAAAAGAAAGCAAGAAGCGTTGTAGAATTTATAGAAATTACATATGTTAAAATAAGTGCACATTTTGAATCAAGGAAACCACAAAAGAATGGAATAATGGAGAGAGATACAAGGTGTCTATTTTATAGAATCTACTTTATTACCAGGATTCAATTTTACAAGTTTTATTTAATCCATCAAGATCCAGTTTACAGGTGGTCCATGACCTCTTCTTGAAAGAAAAAAGAAAGAAAACAACCCTGAATCTAAACTGTTGTCTTAACCCAGCTGTTTCATGTTGCCAGGAGAAAATAAATAATACCAAAAAATTTCTCAACATACACAAGGAAAAGCCTAACAATTTTTCAATAAAATGTTTACATGGATTTTGAAATTTAGATAGTTAATATATTTGAGGCCACAGCATTTTTTCAGTTATTTTTACATAATACTAGATTATAAAAGTATATGTATAATTATACCCAAATGTCAATATTTTAAGAAACTGATGCAATTATATTAGTAGTCTATTTTTTTTCAAATATGTTTAATACAAAAGACTGGTTAGGCTGATATTTTGGAAACACCATAATGAAAATAACAAGACATAGCATCAATAATTCATGGTAAGCAAAGGAAACTCAGCATTCTAGCATCCCTGAGAGATAAATCTCTCCTAACAACAAAATGTCTTATTATTACTGTTCAAGTTTATGCTCCAATGACTGTGCTTTCTACTTTGTCCCTTAATGTGGTCATTTGTTAAAACATAAATTAATAATCATAGTCATTTTGCAATATTATAAAAAATCCCAACTGGACCGCTACCAATTTTTTTCCTAGTCCAGAAATCAAGTATTACAGGGTGGGGGAAGAATGTTCTCTCTCCACCTCTCTGTTGATGTTTCTAAGATACAGTTAGCTGGATTTTCTCTCCCTCTGTCTCATAAACACACGCCCACACACAGATACACAAACACACAGACAATATAAACATCTGCTAATATACTGACCTATTGAAAGTTTGTGTTCCTTTATCTTAAATCTTCCAATTTGGAGTGGAATAAAAAGTTACAATCCCCCGACAACAACAACAACAACAAAAACCTGAAATAAGTTCTATCTAATAGTTGTCACTGTGTCAGTATAAAGTTAGTCTCTTAGGGGCAGATACCCTGGGAAAATGGTCAAATAGCTTTTAAGAGTCCAAGTGTATAGAAACACAAATACTTTGGAATGCTCTAGAGGCACAGGGTTAAATGCTCCCCCAAGCAATTTGACATTTCCGTGTTAATTCAGTTTGTAGAAACATATAATTAGAATCTCTAATACCTGCATTTTTCTTTTCTTTATGCGAAAAACATGTGGTGGTGCACGCAGCAATGAATACACAGGGAAAGGAACTCTTTGTGGGGTGGCTTGACATATTCTGCTGAAAGGCCACAACTACTACATTTCCAACAGCAAACAAAGAAAAATACACTCTATTCCTTTATTGGAAACTAGCACCTCTCTTTAAAACTAAATTAGGTGCTTTCACGTAGCATAAGTAATTTTCTTCTTTACAGGTGTTGAACAAAGTAGCCTGGGGAGCATGCAGTCTGGGTTGGGAATTAAATCCAGGTTGCTTGCTTAATAGTGTAAAACATGGCCATGTAGCCATGAGGCTGACATGCAAAGAATGTCTTTTATCTTGAAAACTATACAAGAAAATGACCGCCGATGAACAACTGCAGTCAATTCTTACAAATGAAAAATATATTGTGAATATTTATAAACATAAAGGTAAATATACAAAATAATACATGTATATTATTGTATAGAAAGTATAAAGAATTATGTGAATTTGTGTTTTTCCTTAAGAGCAGACAGTTATATAACATAAGATGAAACAATTAGTTTACCTTTGTTGTTTCTTATACAGGAATAAAACAACAATTAGCAGTCTTGTATTTTCAACTCAATTTTATCTTTCTTCATGGAAAAATTTTCTTTAAAATCAGTTACGATATAACCAGTGCTATTCCCTATGTGATTCTTATGAACCATTTTTCCAAACAAGAAAAATGAAAGCTTTTAAGAAAAGATTAAGTAAAATTTACATTTATTTTAGCAAAATTCATATTTCTGTACTTTATACCTCACAATAGGAGAACTGGAAGCTAATGCATAATTATCTAATAAATAAAATTTGTACATAAGTTTTATAACTTCTCTAAATTAATTTGTTTCAATAATACCTGTTTTCACATATCATATGCCATAGCTTAGTTTTTCTTACCTAACTAATTTGGTCCAAGAAAGTCAGTAATGGAGAAAACACATTTGCTTTATTATTCTCATTTGGGAACTACTAAATCAATCACAAATTAGCTTTTTTTCTTTTAATACAAAAAGAATTTACACAATAGCTATTTTTTACCTATGGATGGTTAAATGTGTTTCAGAGAAGTAAACTTCAGCTATGAATCAGAAGTAAATATTAAGTTAAATGTAATAATGTAAAAGTTTCTTTCCCCCTTATGTCTTGATCTAAAAACATTTGGGCAGTTGTAAAATGCCAAGGAAGTGACACAAAAAGGGCTAATGTGAAAGATGCAATTGGGATTTGTATGTGTAATGTGGCAGTATGACAGATTTTAGAGGAATACAGAAGCAAAATAGAACACTAGATTATTATATAACTATATTTTTTATTTAAAAAAATTGATTCTTAATAGTTGTATGTATTTGTGGGGTACATGTGGCATTTTGATACAAGCATCCAATGTGTAATAATCAAATTGAAGTAATTAAAATATCTATCACCTCAAAGATGTATCATTTATTTTTGTTGGGAACATTCCAATTCTTCTAGATATTTTGAAATGTACAATAAATTATTTTTAATGATAGTGCCCTATTGTGCTATGAAACAATAGAACCTATCCTTCTATCTAACTGTATTTTTATAAGCCAATCTATCTTCAACTCTCTACCCCATTACCCCTCCCAGCCTCACCAACATTCTAGTCACTATCTCCATAAGGTCAATTGTTTTAGCCCACAGGCATGAATGAGAACATATGATATCTCTTTCTACACCTTGCCTACTTCACTTAACATAATGCCCTCTACTTCCACCTATGTTGCTGAAAGTAATAGAATATTATTCTTTTTGTGACTGGAAAACATTCTATCCTGTATACATACCACATTATATTTATTCATCCATTAATAGTAATGTTCTTTTTGTGGCTGGATAATATTCCACCATGTACATACACCACATTATCTTTATGCATCCATTGATAGACACTTAGGTTGATTCCATATCTTGGTTATAAATGGTGCTGCAATAAACATGGAAGTGAAGATACCTCTTTGATATAATGATTTCCTTTCTTTGGGATACTTACCCAGCTGGGGGATTGATGAATTATATGGCAGTTCTAATTATAGATTTTTGAGGAATGTCCATATTATTATACACAATGGCAGTACTAATTTATATTCTCACCAACAGTGTACAAGTGTTCCCCACTTTCTCCACACTGTTGCCAGCAATTGTTATTTTTGTACTTTTGTTAACAGCATTCTAACTAGGATGAGATGATATTTGATTTGCATTTTCCTGATAATTAGGTATGAATGATGTTGAGCATTTTTCCATATACTCAGTCGTGGTGTCTATTTTAAGAAATGCCTATCCAGGGCTTTTTTATTTTTAAATTAGTTTTTGTTTGTTTGTTTTGTTTGTTTGTTTGCTACACAGTGGTTTGACGTCCTTATATATTCTGGCAATTAACTCTTTGTGGGGTGGATAGTTTACAAATATTTTCTCCCAAGAGGTTGTCTCTTCACTTTCTTGATTGTTTCCTTTGCTGTGCAGAAGCTTTTAGTTAGATGTAATCCTACTTGCCAATTTTTGCTTTGATTGTGTGTGATTGTGAGGTCAGACAATCTTTGCCCAGAACAACGTCCTGAAGCATTTCCCTGTTTTCTTCTAATAGTTTCATAGTTTCAGGTCTTAGGTTTGTCTTTAATCCAGAGTTTATTTTTTATATGATGACAGATAAAGGGGTCTAGCTAGTTTCATTTGTCTGCATATGGATATCCAGTTTTATTAGCACTGTTTATTAAAGACACTTTCCATCATTCGACATATGCTCTTGGTGTATTTCTGAAAAATCATTTGGCTTTAAATGTGTGGATTTATTTCTTGATCCCTCATTCTGTTCCATTGGTCTACATATCTGCTTTTATGCTAGTACCATGCTGTTTTCATTACTATAGCTTTGCAGTATATTCTGAAGTCAGGTGAAGTGAGGCCCCCAGCTTTATTATCTTTGCTAAGAATTGCATGGCTATGTCAGCATCTTCTGTGGTTCCATGCAAATTTTAGTTTTTTTTTTTTTTTTTTCCTGTTTCTGTGAACAAAATCATTGGTATTTTGGTAGAGATTTCATTGAATCTGTAGACTGCATTTGGTATTATCAACATTTTAACACAATTCTTTCAATCCATGAAAATGGAATATTTTTCCATTGTTTGTGTCATCTTCAATTTCTTTCATTAGTGTTTTATCACTTTCATTGTAGAGATCTCTCACTTTTTCGGTTTAATTTATTTCTAGGTATTTTTTGTAGCTATTTTAAATGGAATTGTTTTCTTGATTTCTTTTTCAAATTGTTCACTATTGGCATATAGAAATGCTGCTGGTTTTTGTATTTTGATTTTATATCCTGCAATCTTATTGAATTTGTCAGTTGTAACAGTCTTTTTGAAGAATCCTTAGGTTTCTGTAAGTATAAGATAATGTCATCTGCAAGGACAATTTGACTTCTTCCTTTCTAATTTGGATGCTCTTTATTTCTTTCTCTTGTCGAATTGCTCCTGCTAGGACTTCTAGTACTATATTTAATAATAGTGGTGAAAATAGGAAACCTTTTATTGTTCCAGTTCTTACAGGAAAAGCTTTCAGTTCTTCCCAATTCAGTGTGATGATAGCCATGGGTTTTTCACATATGACCTATATTGATTTGATGTATTTCTTCTATACCCAGTTTCTTCTATACCCAGTCTTAGATTTGCCCCTTTGAGGCTATTTTCTAGATCTTGTAAACATTCTTCACTCTTTCATCTTTTTCCTCCTCTATGTAATTTTCAAGTAACCTGACGTTGAACTTACTAATTCTTTCCTCTGTTTGATCAGTTCTGCTTTTGAGACACTCTAATGCATTTTTCAGTTTGTTAATTGTTATTTTGTGGCTCCAAAATTTGTTTGATTTTTAAAATTATTCAAATTTGTTTGTTAAATTTATCTGATAAATTTGTGGATTCCTTCCATCTGTTTTCTTGAAATTCATTGAGCTTCCTCAAAACAGCTATTTTAAATTCTCTGGATAAGGGATCACATGTCTCTGTCCTTCAGGTTTAGTCACTGGTGCCTTGTTTTTTCCATTTGGCGTGATCATATCTTCCTGGATATCCTTGATGCTAATGGACATTCATTAATGTCTCGGCATTGAAGAGTGTTTATTCTAGTCTTCACGTTTGGTCTTGTTTGTAACTGTTCCTCTTCAGAGGCCTTCCAAGAATTCAAAGGGGACTGAGTTTTGAGTTCTGTAAGTCTGTGGTCATTGCAGTCATTTTCACACTACGTGGCACACAAAGCCCAATATGCTGCAACTCTTGCAGACTCCTAGATACCCAGCCCTGTTGGGCATAATGACAATGAGGGAGATTTCCCTAGGTTCCCACGGAAAAGTCCCTTGCTCTCTTCCTTCTCTTTATTTTAGTAAAAAGAGCCTCCCTCTATGCTAAGCTGCCTGGAGTTGGGGAAGGGGTGATGTTAGCAATTCCATGACTCCCACAGCTGGCATTACACCAGCGTGCACCTGAAGCCCATAGTCTCCCAGACCAGCACATTACTGTAGCTTACCAAAGACCCGTGGCTGCTATTGTGTGACTGCCACCAAGGTCTATTCAAGACCAGAGGCCATTTTAACCAGCACCTGGTGGTGAATCCTGCTAGACTTTGTCCATCCTACCAGGGAAGTAGATTTCTTTCTGGCTCACAGTGGGACTAGAGGCAATGACCTAGTAACAATGACCTGGAATTGGGGGCTTTGGGATTCTGCCTGGTGCTTTATTTTAAAGTGGCTTGGCTGATACTCAGTTGGAAGACACAGTCCTCTGTATTCTTCACTCTTTCATCCAAATTGAAGGAGTCGCTCTCTACAGTGCACTGTCTGGCATTGGGGGAGCAGTGCCATAGGCTCTCTCATGGCCACTGCAGCTAGTGTCATTCTGGGTTGTACCCCGAGCCCACAGCCTCTGAGAGCAGTGTGGTACCAGGGCTCATTCAAGGACTGCAGTCAGGATGGTCTAGTTATCACTGAAATTTATTCAAGGCTCAAGATCACTTTAGTCAGCCAGTGGTAAAGAAGATTGGGACTCACATTCCTTCTGCCAGGACAGTGGATTCCCCTCAGGTCCAAGGCTATTCTAAATGCTCTCTCTGTGGGCACTGGCAGATTTTTTTCTTGTGTTGTGTTGCATAGTGACAGGGTGGCACTGTGTTTCAATGCATAGTCCCACACTCACTTTGCTTTCCCTCCCCAAGCACACAGATTATCTTTTCAGGCTGTGCTCCCTGGGGTTGGAGGAGGCGTGGTATAGGCAGTCCAAGACTGTTCTTCCAATCCTATTCAATGCATATTTTCTTGTCATTATGCTAAGATTAGGTACTGTGTTCTCTCAAATAATGCTGTATTTCTTACAAAGGTGCTTTCTTGTTGCTTGCATTGTTGTTCAGTTTGATGTTTCTGCAAGGGGGGTACAATTGCTGGAGGGTTCTACTAGGCCATCTTGCTCCATAGCCTCAATATAACTGTGATTTTAATTTTATTTTAATTATTTTACTTTATTCTTTTAAGAAACAGAGTTTCACTCTGTTGCCTGGGCTGGAGTTCAGTGACACAATCAATCATACCTCGTTGCAGCCTTAAAATCCTGGACTCTAGTGATCCTACTTCCTCAGCCTCCTGAGTAGCTAGAACTACAGGCACGTGGCACCAGGTTTGGCTAATTAAAACAAAAAAAAATTCTGTAGAGACAGAGTCTTGCTATGTTGCAAAAAATAAAAAATAAAATTGTAGAGACAGAGTCTTGCTATGCTGCCCAGAGTAGTGTCAACCTCCTGGCCTCAAGTGGTCCTTCTGCCTCAGCTTCCCAAATACTAGGATTACTAGACCTTAAGTGTGATGTTTTAATGGCTTCAGTCAGGAACTGAGAAAGGAGGGTGATGTGTTTGAAGTGTGTGATACCTCTGAATCAGGGAAAACACTTTTCTAAGACACAAATTGTCATGAATGTCACGTACTACAATAATATTAATCAGGACAAAAACTAAGAAAAAGGCACCAGACATTTATGTCAAATTAAATGGTATAAGGCTCCTCATATACATACAATTGTATACAATTTCTACAATAAATGGTAACTACTATTAGTTTCAATAATGAGAGGTGGAAGGAAAATTAGTTTTGGTGTCTTAAAAGACCTGTTGACTAGGAAAATGAGGAAGCAGTTAGAATATTCATATTTGAAAGTTGAGGAAATTGCTTTGAAAAAGGAATGTCAATCAGAATGTGTTTTGGTTGTTCGGTTAATTTGCTTATCTTCGCTCTTCAAAATCAGACTTCTCTGGTCATTAGAAAGAGCAAACCAAATAAGAAATAAATCATCTAGCACAATGCATGGCATAAGGTGCAAAGGGGAAGTAATATTTTTGTTTATTATGTGTCATGACCATTTTTACACACTTTGTATGATTTATCTTATTTAATTATCATAAAACCCCATGGCCTATGTGTCACCCTTCCAGAAATGGCATATCATTCTATTATGTCAAAACATAAGGAAACTAAGGTCCCTGTAGGTAGACTAAACTTTTCAAATCCATTTACCTAGAATATTTTGTCTGACTCCTCTTCATGGTGCCACATTAAGTGTTCAAAGTTACCTGTCCCTATGTATCTATAAAAAGGGAAGAAATTCATGGAGATTACATTGGCAAAGTTCACAATGTATTTTCACAGAAATGCTAGGAATTGTAAAAACTCCCACGATACAAGTTTACCCATGGTAACAAACCTGCACTTGTACTCCTTAGCTTAAAATAAAAGTTAAAAAAAATTATACTATGCACACACTCTATGTGTATATATGTTATATGGAATATATGTATTGTATACATGTTACACATAATACATATTATGTATATGTTATATATGTAAAATATATATTCTATATTATATATATAATGCTTATTACATATATATTTTGGTTTTTGTTTTTTGCAATGCATAGATTTAAGAAACATTAAATGTTCACAATTATCCACCAAAAGATAAATTTTAAGTAAAATGAATTTTTACTGAATGTTTTTTGAGCAGTTGACTGATACTTTTCACATACTTTTCTCTAGAGATCACAATTTTAATCAGAACCAGACAATTAAAGTCATAGACATGATAAAGTAGATTATCATTCAATATCATAAGCATACAAAATAGTCTCAGGTTTTTAAAATTTTTTAAAAATTTTAGATTTTCAACCTTATGATTTTATATGCCTTTCACAACTTTCATTATAAACATGGAAACGTAAATCAAGATTTTTGACATCTCAAACCATAACTATATTTTTGTACTTTCTTTGCCATAAATTGTCATGTTGCCATTTATGTTCTAATAGGTACAGAACAAAAATAAACACATACCTTGTTAGCTTATGTTGGATATTGATACAAAGACATCATCAAAATTATGTGTGATGTATATCTATTGTTTATTATCTACTAATTTTTTGGCTAATAATTTATCCATATTTTATATAAACCTAAGGAAATAAATACTGCCTTGATAAGGAAACTGAGGATAAGAGTGTGAATCCTAGGTGATTTTTTGAGATAAGAAAGTAAAACAAAGATTATA
The DNA here is from genome assembly GCF_002776525.5 of Piliocolobus tephrosceles. Lineage (NCBI taxonomy): Eukaryota > Metazoa > Chordata > Mammalia > Primates > Cercopithecidae > Piliocolobus > Piliocolobus tephrosceles. The sequence goes on from NC_045441.1 coordinate 87,998,012, forward strand.
CAGTTAGAAAAATTACATTATTTTTCTTATCTACTTATATGTTAAAGCTTCAAGAAGAAATCATTTTCCAACTACAGATATTACAACCTTTGGAGGTTTGTTCAGTGGACCAGTCGGAAGTCAATTTCTTCAAGTATTTTTTTGTCCTAAAAGCAAGTATTTTATTTCACCTTAGTTCTTGAAAGATAGTAGTTCTTATTATAAAATTATAAATTTATAAGGTATTTTCTTTCAGCATATTGAACTTCTTATTACAGTGCCTTCTGTTTTCCATTGTTGCTGCTGAGATACCAGCCTATTGTAATTTCATTACCAAAGATCTGTCTTTTCTTGCCACTTTTAAAACATTCTCTTTGTCACTGAGGTTTCATTGTCTTTTTACATTACTATATTACTATAGTTACCATTATAGTACTATTACTATATTGCATATTATAGTATTATGTCTTGTTCAGAATTTATTTGTATTGACCCTGTTGCTGATTTCTTCATCTTTTTCCAGAATAAAATATTCAATATTTTATATTTATTCTGTACATTATATTCACACTTTCATAATTCATAATTATATCTCAAAATTCATAAGTATATTTAATTTTTAATTATTGCCTTTCACCTATTCCTGCTAGTCTTTCTTTTTATAATTTTAATTACACTTAATTCAGCCTTCCTTAATTCATCTTCTGTGTCTCATAACCAGTATTTGATATTTTTAAATATTTGTGAATTATCTCATGAACATTTTCTTTAGTTTGTCTTCCAGTTATTGATTCTGCTTTTATACACATAATTGTTTCCTTTGGGTACAAATTCCATTCCTAAAACTCCCACTAGATTTCTTTCTAAATCTGTACATACATTTTTTACCTTTCTTGATCCTTGTTTTAGTCTGTTCTCATGCTGCTATGAATAAATACTCAAGACTGAGTAATATATAAAGAAAAGAGGTTTAATTGACTCACAGTTCTGCATGGCTGGGAAGGCCTCAGGAATCTTACAATCATGGCAGAAGGTGAAAGGGAAGAAAGGCACCTTCTTCAAAGGGCAGCAGGAAGAAGTGCCAAGCAAACAGGGAAAAAGACTCTCCATAAAACCATAAGATCTCATGAGAACTCACACACTATCTTGAGAAGAGCATGGGGAAAACCACCCCCATGATTCAATTATCTCCACCTGGTCCCACCCTTGACACGCGGGAATTATTTCAATTCAAGGTGAGACTTAGGTGGGGACACAGAACCAAACCATATCAATTCTCATTCAAATGTTTAAACTATTTAAACTTTTCTGAAATATATACAACATGTTTATTTAAATTATTTTCCAAGATACTTAATATATGATGTCTCTGAAAGTATACTTCTGCTAGTTTTCACTCATGGTACATTTTTTTTCCTATGGGTTTCTTGATTTTTATCTATGCATATGAATTCTGAATTGCAGTTAACATTTTTTAGTGTTGATTTTGCATTTAGTCAGTTGGTTAGTTTAGTTAGTTGCCTGGGGTCTCCCACCAAATGAGTTCTATAAAGCTAAGGATCAAGTCTACGTGAAAATTATGTTATGGTAATACATTCTCAAAGGATAATTTTTTCCTCCTCATACAATACTAGTGGCATAAGAAATTTTATTTACCATCCTTTCTGCTGTGGGTTTGCTTTAGGTGTAATCTTTTGGGAACTCAACTTTATAGACCAATCTCCTATCTTCTCCCTTAGTTTGAGCATGCCCAGGGCTTTATCTTATGTCTTCTATACTCAGAGTAGCCATCAAAATGAACACTTAAGATCCCCTGGACTTGGTGTCTTAACAAAGGGTGAAAGTTAACTTTTGAGTACACCTCATTCCTAGATTGCACTTTCACTGTTTTTAACCCCTGTGAATGCCTTAATTTATTTCCACTTCAGAAAGGCATTTAAAAACATATTTGTTACATTTTATGTAGCTCTTTTATTAGTATTTCATCAGAAGATCCATTGCAATTTTTTCTACTAATTGCTGACAATGAAAATTCTATTTGTATCATTTTCAAAACTTCAGTAACATGTGCTTTCTTATGTTCTTGTATGTGAATATTGCTTTTCATATATTAAATCTGTAGGTTTTTGTTTTAAAACATTTATTTGTTGTTCCAATCAGCCATCAGCTATGACTCTCATACTGATACTGGGCCCTTTGCTAGAACTGATGCAAAAGGCAACTTAATGTTTAGATATAACATATGAAATTAGCCTCCATCTTCTACAGACAGCTGGGATTCTAGAAATTACACTTTACAAATCACGTCCCAGTTTACCTGAGCTATTCTTTAAAGACTAGCAAACAATGCACAGAATGCTATGACTCATTGATTCTATATAAAAATCTCTCCCAACATGACAGTCTACAAGTTCTTATTTATTTATTTATTTATTTATTTATTTATTTATTTATTTATTCATTCATTCATTTTTGAGACGGAGTCTCGCTCTGCCGCCCAGGCTGGAGTGCAGTGGCGCGATCTGGGCTCATTGCAAGCTCCGCCTCCCGGGTTCCCACCATTCTCCCGCCTCAGCCTCCCGAGTAGCTGGGACTACAGGCGCCCGCCATCTCGCCCGGCTTATTTTTTGTGTTTTTTTAGTGGAGACGGGGTTTCACCGTGTTAGCCAGGATGGTCTCAATCTCCTGACCTCGTGATCCACCTGTCTCGGCCTCCCAAAGTGCTGGAATTACAGGCTTGAGCGAGGTAAAGTTTATTAATTAATGGTCTATCAACACATAGAAGTTAGAAATACTTTAAACTGCAAGTAACAAATTTTCACTATAATGTTATTTATTGTTTATCTTAAAAGGCAGCAAAAGGATGATTGTTTTATGGATAATCCAGCAATTAAAGAAAACTACAAGCATAACTATTTTATTCCTAATTCTTAATCTGCTATTTTTCCTAATCCTTCTTGTATATTGTGATAAATAGTTTCCATAGCTGTAGAAATCACATTTTTAAGACAGAAACCAAAGATAAACAGTGATACCAGTCAGCTATTTTTTTGTGCTTATTTCTTCTCAGCAAATTATATTTGAACAAGTCCTCAGCAAAATTCTTCTTTGATTACTTTGGCCAGAATTGGGCAACATGACAATTTCTAGCTTCAAGAGAGACTACAAAGTGAGCTCTTTTGTGAATTGTCTTGAGGCAAGAAAGTTAGGAATGAATTGTGGAAAACAAACTAATGGTGCCTACAGTAGTTCCACCACTGGCTCTTCAACAACCTTACTCATTTTTCATGGAAGATACACACCTCTTGACCAACGGGGACCCCGCCGAGGGCTCGTCCATTTATCATGTATGGCACCCTTTCTAAGATTATCTAAATAACATCTATTACTCTCAGATAAAACAGGTATGACAACTCATATTTTAGAGATTTATGGTTAAAACAGAAGACATTTGCCTTGAATAGCACAACTAATACAATTGTGGAGAAGAAACACCATAACTTAATTCATAATTTGAAAAGTGAATGGTTGATCATAGATGCATGGGTTCATTTCTGTGCTGTCTATTCTGTTCTATTGCCCAATGTGTCTACTTTAATATTAGTACCATGCTATTATAATTACTGTTGCTTTGCACTATAGTTTGAAATCAGGTAGTGTGATGCCTCCAGCTTTGTTGTTTTTGTTCATGATTGCTTTGGCTATCCCAGATTTTGGGGATTCCACACATTTATAGTCACTTTATTTTCAACAAAAGTCCCAAGAATAAACAATGGGAGAAACTCTCCAATAAACAGTATTGGGGAAACTGGATATCCTTATGCAAAGCAATGAAATTGGACCCTTATCTCACACCACATACACAAATCTACTCAAAATTGATTAAATATTTAAACATAAAACAAGAAACTTTAAGATGTCTAGAAGAAAACATAGGGTCAAAAGCTATACAATAATGTTCTGAGCAATGAGTTTTTAGAGTTGACCCTCAAAGCATAGGCAACAAAAGCAAAAATAGGCAAATGGGATTATATCCAAATAAAATGATTCTGCATAGCAAAGGAAACAACTAACAATGTGAAGAGAAAACCTAAGGATTGCTAGAAAATATTTGCAAGTCATACAATTCGTATCCAAAATATATAAGGAAATCTAACAACTCTATAGGCTGAAAACAAATAATCTGATTAAGAAATGAATGAAGGCCCTAAATAGACATTTCTCCAAAGAAGGCATGCAAATGGCTAACAGATTCAAGAAAAGATGTTTGGCATACCTAATCCTTAGGAAGATGCAAATTAAAACCACAAAGATTTAACACCTCACATCTGTTAAAATGGTTATTATTAAAAAGATGAATGTTAACAAATGTCAGAAAGGATGTGGGAAAAAGGAAACCCTTGTACGCTGTTGATGAGAAAGTAAATTAGGACAAGCATTATGGAAAACTGTATGGAGGTTGCCCAAAAACACTAAAAATTCAATTACCAGCAATGTCACTTCTGGGTTTTCACCCACAAGATGTAAAATCAGTATGTCTAAGAGACGTTTGCACATCCATGTTTACTGCAGCGCTATTCACAATAGCCAAGCAAGGATCAATCCAGATGCCCATCACTAAGTGAACAGATAAAGAAATTGTGGCATGTATTCCCAATAGAATACTATTCAGTCTAAAAGAAAGGAAGATACCCTATCATTTGTGAGAACGTGAATTGCAGAACATTATACTAAGTGAAATAAACCAAACAGAAGGACAAATATCACAAGTTTCTCACTTATAGTGGAATCTAAAATAATTGAATTCATAAAGGGAGAGATTGGTGGGGTGTAAATAATAGGGAGATGATATTCAAAGGTGTAAAACACCAATTAGACAGAATAAATTTGCTTATGTGTTTGTTTTAGATCTATTACACAGCATGATGAATACATCTAATAATTTAATATTGTACATTTCAATATCACTAAAAGAATAAATTTCAAATGTTCTCATCACAAAAACATCAAATATTTGAGGTGATGGAAAGATTAGCTTGATTTAATCCTTCCACATTGTACTCAAAAATTATAACATTACTTTATACTCCATAAATACATAAAACTAAAATTTTTCAATAGATTATTTTTTTGAGACACGGTCTTACTCTGCTTCTCAGGCTGGAGTACAGTGACACAATCATGGCTACCTCCCAGGCTCAGGTGATCCGCCCACCTCAGCCTCCCAAGTAGCTGGGACTACAGGCATACACCATCATGCCCAGCTAATTTTTGTACTTTTTTAGAGAATGGGTTTTACCATGTTGCTCAAGCTGGTCTTGAACTCCTGGGCTCAAGCAATCTTCCCACCTCGACCTCCCAAAGTGCTAAGATCACAGGTGTGAGTCACCATGCCTGGTCTGTCAATGGGTAATTTTTAAAACGTTTTTCAAGAGAATCATTGCAAACACACGATAAATGCTATTGAGAGCACATATCTTACCCTGCTGGATAATAACAGCAGAAAATCCTGTCCTGGAAATGAAGTACATTTCCAGAGTAGGCAATCTGTCTGTTCCTGCTGTTCCAAAATATTTACTTCTATCACTGAGGGAGGTATTTTTCTATCTGTTTTCCTTCCCATCTACATCTAAACTGGTTACTGGGGAAGAGCCTTCTTCCATAGGATCCACCGTCTTAGCATCCTTCTTCACATTGATGAAAGCATGGAGGCTTGGGGATTTCCACATATGTTTCCTAACCAGATTTAGTATTTTGTTGCTAGTGTATTTCCCTCAGATTTTAGTAGGTTCTTGTCTATTTGCCTTTAATCAACCTTGTACTCCTGTATCTATAGTCAACATCAATTGCTGACAATATTTAAGCTAGGATAGGTGGGCAAGGCTTATAATTGAGTCTTTGCTAGAAGTTTGTCCTATGAGAGGTGCTGAGGAGTTCATGTCACTTGAATCCTCCTAATCAGGCTGATGTTTCCATGCCAACATTTATACAAGCTTCAACTTCACAAACAAAAGTTGACTTTTCTAACCCTACCGAGCTGTAAATTTTGAAGGTGGACCCTTGGTAACCCTGGATTGCAAGCTACAGGCAGAGAGTGCCTGTGTTAACAAAACCATATGTACTTTTCTCTTTGTTTTCAAACTGACCATTTCGGGTCTAACTTTATTATTCTCTTTTAACTATTACCCCTGAAAGCCTCAAAAAGTAACCAAACAAAGACCACCATTCTGATTTTTAACTCCTCATTCACCAGCAGTTCAGCCTCTATTTTTAGCACATTATCTATATCCCAAAATAATTCAGGTAACAGTTCAAGAAAGTATTTCACCACATCTTAATAAGGGTCTCTGGAAGGCAGGAATAGTTGGTTTCTTGTTCCTTTTTATCCTATTATCAAGCACTACTACATTTAGAGGTACGTGTGTAAACCCAATTCAGTTGCTCTGTTCACAGTACTTCTTGTCACTTACTTGAGGGCTTGAGAATCTTACGCATGATTTTATGACTATTAGAATGACAAGTGTGACATTAAAATTACTATATATACTGAGTCAAGTGGCATGGTAGCACTTCAGCGAGAAAACAGAAAACAAAAGAAAATCCAGATAGTGTTCTCACAAATTACATTTATGACCAGAAATGCTATTTTTATTTATCATAGTAAAGGGGTTAATATTCTAAACAGCATTGAAATTGACCCAGAAATGGTTTCCAGCTGCTATAATAATAATAATAGTAATAATAATTCTTGAATATCACAAGCTTTTTCAATAAAAAAAAAAAAAAAATCTTGCACTGCCAAATGTGCAGGAGGGATCCTACCATAATGGCATTGGGATTGGAAAGAAATTTTACAAGTCTCAATAGAACATTCAGGGCCACCAGTGGTTGCCCTTGGTTTATGAATATAAAATGTCCCAAAACACAATTGAGTATTTATTGTATATGTATTTAGTTTTTACTTTATGCAGAGGATACTTGTGGCTGTTATTTTGGTAAAAAATAATCATCACAAACTGAGTTTAATATGTCACTATGTGGAAGTAAGACTGACAAAAGTGTTAAGAAATTAGATAGCTTTCTTTTAAACTCAGCTTGCATAGACAATGTCCAATTCTATAAAGTTTTGAGTGTCCTTGAATATATTTTAAATGTTTTGCAGGCTATCATTTATCTGTCTCTTTCTCTTTGTCTAATTTTGGTTTTAAAAAAGTTTTAGATGATTACAATTTTATCTGTTATGTTTAAAACGTAAACATCCCTTCATTCTATTTCTGTATAATTTTATAAACTTTTTAAAGGAAATTTGTGTTGGTGTATGGCAGCTGGAATATAAGTGAAATACATTTTCGTTCAAGTACATAATGTCTTTCCCTACCACAATGACTACTTTAAAGTTTCTACTTTAAAGCTTCTAAGTATAATTACTTAATTAAAACAATGAATCCTGTATTATATATAGGAAGGATATCTCCAATCTGTATTTAGCAGATATGTTTAGGATCTTTGTACAGGTTTATTACATTTGACATATTAATGTGACCAAGACTTTAGAAATTTGTGAATTGTTTCCCTACTTGCATGGACTACACTACTCAGAAACCAGGTGTATACTGTTGAGTTATGCAATTACATACTTGAAAATCAAAAAGGGGAAATGAAACCATAAAAGCTGTATAGACAGGAAAGCCAAATGCACTCTCAGGGTGAATCATTACATACTTCAGACTCACAAAATAGTCTTCCTTCCTGTAAATAGTTGATAGAGAAATCAGAGATCACATCACGTTGACATCGGGAGAAGCATAGAAAGAGTAGATTCACTTTAGCAATTTTTCATGAGTGGGATGACTCCAATACATCTAGAAGATCAAAGCTTAAATACACTTTGACTCCATTTTTATCTAAACAGGAAAATTCCCATCATGTTTTTCTTCATTTGATTTTATGTCAGACAGAAAAAGCTTTCCTTGCAAAGAACTCTCCTACAAGTATTTCAAATTTTTACAACCCGAGGCATAGAAATACAGCCCTTTTACTTATTTTTCCCCTCATAATGTCTCCTTTTTGTAATTTGCATATTGTAATTTGTTCCTTTGTAATTCTCAAGGACAGCTTTTGATTTTGATACTCTAGATTGCTACATACGATCATTACAGTGAGCAAGTATTCCAATTAAATGTCACACTTTTATCATTTAGAATCATACGAATGAAACTTTGCTTCTACACAGCTCTTGAGAACAGTTAAGGAAATCAGGAATTTTTCCTAGAATCATACAACATTTCAGGGGAAATGCTTCTGGGCCTGTTTTAAGAAACTGAAGGTCCCTTAAATATCACATCTCATCTAATAACCTACAAACTACTAGAAACATAGTTATGCTTCTGTTATTTATATTTCTGTTCCTAGGGCTAAGTGTAATTTCTGGCACATAGAAAGCATGTAAAAAAAGTATAATCAGTTTTCCTTTGTATTCCACATTATCATATATAGTTGGATAAAATATCACCACAAATTCTGGTAATAGCAGCCTTGTTATCTGGAAATATAGAAAGCATATACAAGTCAAGAGAGTGAAAACTGAACAATTTTTTAAAAAAGAATTTATTCAATAATGGTATTAAGTGTAATGAACAGAATATTCATATAATCCCTGGGCTAAAAAATGACAGAACATGTACTTTAAAACAGTATGGATTCAGGAGGAATTAACCTATAATTCTTTGAGTCTTCAAAAAGCATACAGCAATTTCCACCCCTTTTTAAAGAGAAGTATAAAAGGTTATGGTTATGGTTACTTAACTACCCACTTCCCTGAGAATATCTGAATCCAAAACGGCTTAAGAACCAGGTAAATGTCTCGCAAAATCTTAAGCTTATGTTTCTTATATGAGCTAAGTACTCACCTGTCAACTAAGAAACTTTTCCAGAGGCATTGAAGTTCAAGTGTTTTGAGATTAGGAGAAGTCTGTTTACAGTGTGTGTGTATTTATATAGGTTTAGAGGACAGGTATTTCTCTGCCTTAAGCATCTTTTTTAAAGGCAGTATTTTAGCATAGGAATTGAGTTGACTTCTATCTTATATCTGTGTTTAGAATGATTCATCTGAATAGGTTATTTCCATTGTGCACAGGTGGTAAACTTATCTCACATGGTTTTTATATAACAGCCTGGACTAGCAAGCCCCGAAGAGCAACATCTAATGGTATCATTAAAATGATTGTAAACATGCCTGTTGTGGCAGCTGTGAGTTTTCTTTCTGTTGATATAAACTCAAATTATTTGGTGATCAAACAAATGTAGAGTTTTAATATGTCAACCATGTCTACATTCTAACAGTTTCTGTTTTTAAAGAGATCTGTTTCTTTAGAAGTCAGGATGGCTATAAAAGAGCCAGACTACAGATCAGATTCAAAGTCAAAATCCATTTTCTGATTAGAGCAGAATTATCTGTATCTGTATTATTTAACCAATGTTTCCAATGAAACGAGATCAAACAGGGAATCGTATTGCCAAGTATTAAAATAAGATGTTGAAGGCATGTGTGTCTATTAATTAACCATCATTACCGTTAGGTTTTTGTCCAAAACAAAATTAAATATTGTGAGCCATTAAATTTAATCTGTCCTTCTTCTAACCTTTTCACCTCTCCTTCACCATCCCTTTTCCCCAAGGTGATAGTTTTCTTAGAATCGTGTCACACCATGTGTTTCAATTTTCAGACCATTTCAAATAATTCTAGGAAGCCCAATTAAATTTGAAGTTTTCAAGCAAAAGTGTGGCTTTATTTATTTATTTATTTATTTATTGCAGTAGTAAAAGAAATAGATTTCTCTGGCAAGGTTCTACTAAAATGTATTCTTAATATAGCAGAAAACTGTGGATTAAATATCAATAGTACTTATGTAAAAGAAGAGAAAATGCAAATGGTGTGCATTTCCAAATTAAAGCTAATATCCACCAAATATAGCATAGATATCTGGTAGTTTATATAAATTATCTCGTTTAACCTCTCTGGGCCCCAAATCACACATACGCCATAAGTGACTGTATTATTATTAGTAGTATTGTTTTCTTTTTTTGAGATGGAGTCTTGCTCTGTCCTCCAGGCTGGAGTACAGTGGTATGATCTCTGCTCATTGCAACCTCTGCCTCCAGGGTTCAAGTGTTTCTCTTGTCTCAGCCTACCTAGTAGCTGGGATTACAGGCAAATGCCACCGTGCCTGGCTAATGTTTGTATTTTTAGTAGAGACAGGGTTTGGCCATGTTGGCCAGGCTGCTCTAGAACTCCTTACCTCAAGTGATCCACCCACTTCGGCCTCCCAAAGTGCTGGGATTACAGGCCCATAACTGACTTTATTAAATAACCTGCACTGTTAAGTATTGGAATATACTGCCTATTTTTTATTTGATAGTGTTATTTACTCTCTTAAAATAGGTAAATACATTACAGTACTATTTTTACAAAGATTTAGGCAAAATTGTATATGGGAGGGTGTTCTCTCTTGTGGCACAGAATAAAACTGAATATTCCATTTTTCTTCCCTACATTCTTAGATACCCTTACAATTATTTTAAACCATATAACTATTTTGGAGAATAAAGTGTGGGAGGAAGTATCATTTCTCTCCTTGCTGGCCTAAAATAGTGAAATCTCAGGCACCATTCTTCAGTCTCTCTCCCTCCCTGCTGTGGTTACTAGGAGGCCTTGTGTTGTGGATCCAAAACATCGGAACAGCATGGATTATGGATTACAGAGTTGCTACAAGAACAGTGCCCAAGAAATGCCCAAATATGTAGCAGATTTGGAATGAATCAGAAATAAGCCTTTGTTGCATTGGGCACTGAGATATGGGCATTTTTTGTTTCTAACTAATCCAGCTTACCTTGGTTTTTGTAGAAATTAGTACCAGAAGTGAGATGTTATTTTAATAAACACAATATATTTGGTATCAGTTGAGTGATCCCACAGTGAGCAAACAGACAGAACTGATATTAGTGGCTTTGGAAAAATGGACACAAATTTCACATAATAAAAAAATCTTAGAAGAATGTGAGCAGCAGCAAATCATGTACTTGACAAATATGCGACTTTGGTTTAAAAGAAGAATGTTCATAATGTTTGCAAGTTGCTATTAACTGTATTTGGCAATATATAGTAAGAAAGAAATTAGCTCAGAATAGATTTGGCTAGTCTGCAAGTAGAATTGTAAGAGGTGAGAAGAGTCCAATGCAGAGCTTTACAGTGTTGGAAAAATAATTATTTTATAGTTCTAAAAAGTGGTAAGAGTGAAAAGGTCTTTACAGATAAGTGTCTGGTAATGTATTTTCAATTGATTACACCGCATCAGAGCAAAAAATAGGTTATGGACATGGTACTCAACAATTTGGTATAACGACTCAAGAGCAAAGATCAGATGAAGAGTGTGGCTCTTCTGGGAAATTTAAACAACTTTCTAGTTACCCTGTAATATTGAGAGAATGAATAATGGAATAAAAGAGTAGAGATGGAGAAGAAAGAGCTGGATATGTTCCAGGTTCATAAAGAAGATTTAAATTAAAGCTTACTGGGTGTTTGAAAGTTGTACTGGCAATGAAACTATGAGTTTGGATCACACATTAACAAAAGATTGTTACAGATTTAAAAGTTTCTGTGAGCAGGAAGTTAACTGGGAAAACTCCTTGGACTCCAAGTAGAGGACATTCCCCAAAACCCACTTCTGATGGGTACAAGTATAATGGCCAAGGAAATGCATCCTTAAAGTTGAAGCTAGGAGGCACAGAGAACCATGGACTCACAACTTCCCAAAAGGCAAATCTAGGCTCTATGGAGGAGCACTCCTCACCGGTTCAGCACCCCTCACAATGCCTCCTCACTAGAACCAAAACATGTATGGACTAGTGACTTCTGCATGCCTCTCACTCTTCCCCTCTCCTAATGGTATCTATTCTGTGTCTGTTCCCCTACTTTGAAAATGTGTGTGTGTGTGTGTTTTGTGGATGTTCCCTTCACTTGGCTTTTTAGTTTATATGTATTAATCAAAAGTAGTGACATCTGAACTGATATAGAAGTTCTCACATCTCAACCAATGTTCTGGGTGATCTTGGAGATTGGACTGGGGACTGGATTAATCCTTTGATTGTCTCATGTAGATAGTAGTTGAGAGTGTTTCCTTGTAGATGAATTGCAGACTGTTTCATCTGCAATTTTCAACTAAAAATAATACTCACTAAATATTACCTTATTCCTCTACGTTTCCTTGCTCCAAAGGTTAAGAAGGTCCAAGAACTAGTCGTACTCAAGAATGGTGAACATGAGTGTAAATTTCAAGGGAGGGAAGTTTGGCTTATTTTTGTTTCTTCAATATCTCTCTTGTTCTAACTTGTTCCCAAGTCCACAGTCACGTGACTGAAGCTGCCTGAATCACTATGTACTGCACACAGGATACTGACCTGGGGATGTCATGGGAATCCACAGTGTACAGTGCACTTTTAGGAATGAGAAATAAATCTTTGTTGTATTAAGTCTCTGACATTTTTTAGATTACTGTATAAAAAACCTTTCCTGATTAACATACCCTGTTACCATATTATTGGAAATTATGGTTAGACAATTCTGCTTTCTGTTGTCAGAATGAAAAATTTGACTAATATTTTTAACAGATTTATATGTTTATTTCTGTTCTTACATATGATAATTATTAGAAATCTAACTCTCTCCGACTCTTCAGAAGCCACAATAGTAGAATTAGTTTCTATGTTTAGGACGTTCTAATACATAGACCTAAAATAAAATGTAACACATTTAACAAAATCAAAATAATATGAAAACTGCAGATGATTATTATTTTTAATTTCCCAATGCCATAGAAAAGTGATTCCTGCTCTAATATCTTCACAAAAATAAATGGAACAAGGAAGCAATGAGTTATTTAAAGGACTCGTTAACTTTCATGTGACCCTCTTTGTAATTGAGAGAGTCGTGTCCTAGAAGTACCCTCCAACAAATGATTAATGACGTTTCCAAATATTCTAAATTGACCGACATGAAAGGGAGTGAACTTGTGGTTAGCCAAACCTCTGTGAGGCCCAGGAAAAAGGATATACCTGTCTCTTAAATAATTCATGATCATGTCCAATATTAAATGTTTACAAATGTATTTTTTAAGTGTAAAGAGCTTAATACGCAAGGTAAGTAAGGGGGTAATTTCTGAAAGTTTTCTCTCCAAATTTCTCATTATGACTGGTTTAGATGTAGGGATCTTTTAATCTTGTTCATTGTAGTAACAACCTTCCACATATGCATTGAATAATACAGAAGTAATAATTTATTGGATATTTTTCCACTTTCTTGTTCTATGAACTGGTTAAAATATCTTCTACACCATAGAAAGTTGGATGGCAATCTGTTCTATTTGATCACAGTAATAGCTCCTTTAAATAAATTATAATTAGATGCCTTCTTAGGTTCGCTAAGGGCTGGAATTATCTGCATCAGTGATTAAATTCTCACTTTCACTTGTGTAAATTTGCTATAGCTGTAATTTTGAAGTAAAATGTTAAAAGTGAATTTAAGGAAAAGTTAATATTGCAGTGTCCTGTTGCAAGTAAACTGTAATTTTTTTTTCAAGTTTACTGTACTTTGGTAGTTTCTTTGTATTTAAAGATAGCAGTTTTTATACTTTGTTTTCATAATCAATGCCTCCATTATTTAATTTTGTATCAGATAAAGTTAGTTATTCATTGGAATATTCAATTATACTTATCCAAATTATGTAATATTCTTTAGTACAGAAGTTCTTTGGCTTAGCACACTTCAATCATTCATTATTTTTCAATTTCTTAAATATGTATTACAAAGTAACTTGGTTTTCTCCAGTTCATTATTAAAATTAATAGCTTGCAATGTAGAAGAAGCTTCCTTTGTTGTTTCTTTTATATTCATATCTTCTTAGGCTAAAACTTTAGATAAAATTTTTTTAAAATGCATAATGACATAAGTGTTTGAGAGTTACTCCAGTAAGTGATTCCAGTTACCTTTACACATACCTATTATAAGGAAAAAAAGTCCAGTTTTCTCTTATGTTTATTGTAATCTAGAATCCATTTTCTAAACACAAGTTAGCTTTTATGATATGGGAGATCCATACACAAATTTTGTTGTGTTTTCTTTTGTTTTTGAGACAGAGTCTGGCTCTGTCGCCCAGGCTGGAGTGCAGTGGTGCGATCTCAGCTCACTGCAAGCTCCGCCTTCCAGGTTCACACCATTCTCCTGCCTCAGCCTCCTGAGTAGCTGGGACTACAGGCGCTCACCACCATGCCTGGCTAATTTGCTTTTTTTTTTATTTTTTATTTTTTACTAGAGACAGGGTTTCACCATGTTAGCCAGGAGGGTCTCCATCTCCTGACCTCATGATCTGCACACCTAGTCCTCTCAAAGTGCTGGGATTACAGGCGTGAGCCACTGTGCCCAGTCAATTCATATAAACTTTTGAAAACTGATGGTGATTTTAATTTCAAACAGAATCTAAAATGACAAAATTATGACTCACTTGATCTCTGATTTTTTCTTCATGTAGGCACCCACAGATACATACATGAAAAACTAGTATCTAAAATATATCATTTACATAAAAATAGCATATGAGGCCTGGCACAGTGGCTTATGCCTGTAACCCCAGCACTTTGGGAGGCTGAAGTAGGTGGACTGCTTGAGGTCAGGAGTTTGAGACCAGCTTGACCAACATGGTGAAAACTCATCTCTACTAAAACACAAAAATTAGCAGGCTGTGGTGACAGGCACCTGTCAGCCCAGCTACTAGGGAGGCTGGGGCAGGAGAATTGCTTGAACCCAGGAGGTGGAGTTTGCAGTGAGCCGAGATCATGCCAATGCACTCCAGCCTGGGTGACAGAGCAAGACTCCAACTCAAAAAGAAAAGAAAAATAGCATATGTGTTTTGAAAGGAGAAGTGCCACTTTAAAAATTTTTACAACTTTCTGAATGAAGCCAGTCCTTCTTCAAATTGTCATAATCTTGATTGCCTCAACTACTATGCAAACCTCACACCTGGGCTCTTATCCTCAACTACCCAATTCTTGTTCTTTTAGCATGCATACTTAAGTAAGTGTTTAAAAATATCAACTAAGTCCTCAAACTTTCTTATTCTTGATGAATTACTTCATCAAGGAAAAATTCTCTGCCCCCAATTTAATACTCTTCATAGAATGACCTCAAAATATCCAACAAACTGTATTTGCTACTGAGGTTCAAGACAAAACTATTGCTTGTCAGGAATGTGTTCTTAGTCTCTTCTATCAAGATTTGGGCTTGGACAAAAAAAGGTAGGCCATATTGGACAGGGTTGGCTTTACATACCACAGCATATAGAAGGATGAGCCCAAATGTAGGACAGTAAATAGAATATTAAATAGTGGAATTTTGTGTGGCAGGTGTGACCAAAGTTATAGGAGAGAAGGTGATGGGCAGAAATTGAGTACTTTTAGCAATTCGTTAAACGTTTAGTTTTCTGTATGTTTTGATGTCTGAAGGCCAGAGAGTCTGAGTTAGACTGTTTTGCAGAAGATATTGGTCTTCATTCTTGAAGTAATTTGGATGACTGGGGACAAGACAAGAGCAGTCCACCTGTTTTCCTATCTGTAAACCATGACCAATAAGGTCTATGTGTATCATTGTATGGATGAAGTTGGGATTTCAAGCTAGAATATTCTTATGAAAATGGGCTTAAACTTTTTAGGCTAACACCATGACTGACTTGCTATAAATCAGAAAACAATTAAAAGCAAGGCTTTTATTTTTCTCCCCACCATGATCATTGCTCCAATCTCCACACCCAAATTAGAATCACACTCTCTTTATTGGGTAGAGTTTAGCTTAATATAAAGTGTAAGGGACAAGATGTAAAAGTGTAGAAAACTCTAAGAATGAAAGAGAGGAAAATTATTCCATCCCATATGTAGGATCTGGTAGGCAATAATAATGGTTCCCAGAGATGTCCATGTTCTAATCTCAGAAGCTGTAAATATGTTGCCTTATGTGGCAAAAGGGGGTTTGGTAGTTTGATTAAGGTAAAGTCCTTTGAGATGGAGAGATTATGCTGCATTAGCCAGGTAAATCCTACCTAATCACACGAGTTATTTAAAGCAGAGAACCTTTCCCAGCAGTGGTCAAAGGGAGATGACTGCACGAGAAGGATTCAACTCCCTGTTGCTGGCTCTGAACGTTAAGGGTTTTTGTGCAAGGACCAGAGAGAGGCCTTTGGAAATCAGAAATAGAAGTGAAATGGGTTCTCCTCTAGGGTCTCCAGTGAGGAACTCAGCCCTGCTGGCTCCTTGATTTTAGTTTAAAGTTGCAGATTTCTGACCTGTAGAACTGTAATATAATAAATTGGTGTTGCTTTCAGCCACTAACTTTTTAACTTTCTGCTAATTTTTCATAACATCAATAGAAACCTAATACCCATGCTAAATCCACTAACTTTTCTTGAATTTATTCATGATTTCCAACAAAGTGTCCTCACCCTTCCACTGCCTACCCAAGATGTGCTCGTAAATTCCATTTGAGAAAACCATCACTTCCTCTGAAGAGTACTCAGAATTTTCCTGTAACCCAAGTCACACAAGAGAACTTGTATGATAGTTCTACTGAATTGCTGTGCATGAAGATTTTGTTCATTCAAATTACGCTATCAAACTAGATTGTGAACATTTCATAGGAATTCTTCATGTTTATCTTTCTTTTGAGTTTTCCAGTACACCTGGGACAATGTGCATTTTTATTGATCTAAAAACATTTAGAGCAACAGTATTAATCATTCAAATCTCTTTTCTTCAAACCAGAAAAATAGCTCTTTATTTTCATTTACTGGACCATCTTTATGATACTTTGTTATGATGTAAATAATTAAAATATATTGCAGAAAATAAGTCTCATTTATTTGGGAACCTATGTTGAACTCTTTTTGAGTGCACACAAAACCTGCCATGGAATTTCTCATATTGCCATGTAGTTCATAGAAATAAGATTTCCAAAGTCCAATATACTAAACTCAATTTCACTCCAAAACCATATTTTTCATTTATGTTTTTAATATTTGAATTAAAATAGCCCGAAATTAGATGCCAAACAAATCTAATTATGTTTTTAGCCATTGTGTGTGAGTCATACTGCCAGTGATTTTGCCTTGCTTGTAACAAATTGTCCCTAATTAAAAAATACTGTAAGCAGTAACACATGAAAGAAAAGCCACCAATACTTTGAAGTTTATTGGTTACAAAAATGACATGGGTTTCCATATTAATTTTGATGAACATAGAGATTTAGTTTTGTTGTTGTTGTTTCCCAGCTTTGAGATTGTCATTTCATTCTAGTTATGGAAAAAGGGGATGATTTCGGGATATTTTTCAAAACCTGACCACTTCCTCAAATAGAAGCTTTGTTCTTATAAATAGATACAATTATGTTCATATGTTTGGTAGACTAATTCAGTAATGTGCCTGAGTCTCTCATGGGTAGTTTCCTCTGTGGAATTTTACTCTTGAATTTGGTCAATGGAGACAATTCAGTCTGAAGAATGTTTATCCTTGATGTCAATACTTCTTCCTCATAAACATATACTTCATCTTGTATATATGTGCTCACTTGTGTTAGATAAGCTTTGGAGATATTAACCATAGGGCTATAAATTAACTCCATGAAGTACAAACTAACTTATAAAGTTGTGAAAAAAACGTAAGGCTTCCTCCATTTCATTAAAACTTAGAATAAATAATTTAAAATATTGTCATGGCCGGGCATGTTGGCTCACATCTGTAATCCCAGCACTTTGGGGGGCCGTGGCAAGCAGACTGTGAGGTCAGGAGATCGAGACTATCCTGGCTAACATAGTGAAACCCCGTCTCTACTAAAAATACAGAAAATTAGCCAGGCGCTTGTAGTCCCAACTACTCAGGAGACTGAGTCAGGAGAATGGCCTGAACCTGGGAGGCGGAGCTTACAGTAGGCCAAGATGGTACCACTGTACTCCAGCTTGGGTGACAGAGCAGACTCCATCTCAAAAAAAAAAAAAAAAATTATTTTCATTCATTTCATTCATTATTTTCATTCATTTTTATTCATTCATTTTCCTATTGATCAGAAAAAACAAATAATAAATGTAGATCCACATAAAATCTTCCAATTTACATTCTGAGTTTTTAAATGAGTGTAGTCTAAGTTATATAAAAAATATGCTCATGTCTAAATTCACTGTATATATATATTGTTTTTTAAAAATTATACTTTAAGTTCTGGGATACATGTGCAGAATGTGCAGGTTTGTTATATGGGTATACATGTGCCATAGTGGTTTGCTGCACCCATAAGCCCATCATCTATATTAGGTATTTCTCCTAATCCTATCCATCCCCTTGTCCCCAACACCCCAAAAGGTCCCAGTGTGTGATGTTCCCTCCCTGTGTCCATGTGTTCTCCTTGTTCAACTCCCACTTATGAGTGAGAAATGCGGTATTTGGTTTTCTGTTCCTGTGTTAGTTTGCATAGAATGATGGTTTGAAGCTTTGCCCATGTCCCTGCAAAGGACATTAATTCGTTCTTTTTTTATGGCTGCATAGTATTCCATGGTACATATGTGCCACATTTTCTTTATCCAGTTTATCATTGATGTGCATTTGGGTTGATTCCAAGTCTTTGCTATTGTAAATAGTGCCTATATATATACACACACATATATAATTTAGTTTATATATAAACTGAATAAATTTTAGATTTCTTTTGAATATTAATAAAATCATATTGATCATAGAATGATATATGGATAACTTCATTTACCCAGAAATATTGGAAAGTGAGATTTTATCCATTATTGCCTAAGATAATCTGCTCTCACTACTGTGCGAAATTGAAATGACCGTCACTGGAAAGTTTTTAAAGAAAGGAACTCTCTTCTGGCCAACTGGGAAGGGCTTTGGGATAGGTGATCAGATGAGTCCAGGGGACAAGTATAAATTATATCCCTTAAGATAGCACCACGCATTACTGGAGACATGGCTATAATCAGGTAAATAGCTTTTGATCAGCGGTAGCTGAATGATTCACCACTAATAACATGAAGGTCCTCCAGACTAAATTAGACCATCTGTTGAGTCACAGCTGAAGTTCAATTGGTTTTCCACTTTGAAGCAATGATGGACACCTCTTCCTGAGACACCGCCATATAAAAATCTCTTTCTCTGATGATGGGTGGCAGGGATCAGTGAATAAAAATCTAAGCTTATTATCTATCAAACTGTAAAGATTCAAATTCCAGCACTGCCACTTAATATTGTACATCCTCAGGCAAGTTACTTAGCTTCAAACAGGGTCCCTTATTCCTTATTTACAAATTAAGAATAAGAATATCACAAATGACGTTGACATAAGCAAAGCAATTCTGAGCAAAAAGAACAAAGCTGGAGGCATCACACTACCTGACTTCAAAATTTATTACAAGCTTTAGTAACCAAAACACCATAGTGCTGGCATAAAAACAGACACACAGACCAATGGAATAGAATAGAGAACCCAGAAAAACAAAACCATATATTTACAGTCAACTGATTATCAACATTAGCAAGCTTGTAAGTAACTGATTTCTGTCCTTATTTGGGAAATTATTCTATCCAATGTGTATTGAAGAACTATTATCAACAAAGGCACTAAGAGCATTAATTGGGGAAAGGACAGTGTCCTTAATAAGTCATGCCAGGAAAAATAGATATCCACAAGCAGAGAGATGAAACTAGACCCCATCTCTGACCATATGCCAAGATCAGCTTTAAATGAATTAAAGACTTAAATATAAGATCTGAAACTATGAAACTATTAGAAGAAAATATAGGGGAAATGCTTCAGAATATCGATCTGAACGAGATTTTATGGAGAGGACCTTAAAAATACAAGCAACCAAAACAGAAATAGAAAAATAAGATTACATCAAACTGAAAAGCTTCTGCACAGCAAAGGAAATAATAAAGTTAAGCAACAACCTAAAGAATAAAAGAAAGTATTTCCAAGCTATTCATCTGATAAGGGATTATCACCCAGAATATACAAAAAACTCAAACAACTCAAGAGCAACATAAATAAATAAATAAATAAATAAATAAATAAAACAAAATTTAAAAACTGATTAAAATATGCAAATAATCTGAATTGACATTTCTCAAAAGAAGACACACAAACATCATACAAATATATGAACAAATGCTCCACATTGTAATCATCAGGGAAATGAAAATCAAAACCAGAATGAGAAGTCATCTTAAAGCTGTTAAAATGTATATTATCAAAAAGAGAAAGAGTAACAAATGCTGGTGAGGATGTGGACACTTCTTATACACTGTCGATGGAATGTAAATTAGCAAAACCATAAAAAACAGTGTGGAAGTTCCTCAACAAAACTAAAAATAGAATTACCTTATGATCCAGCAATCCCACTGCTAGGTACATATCCAAAGGAAATCAGTACGTCAAAAAGATATCTGCATCCCTGTTTGTTACTGCGCTATTCCCAATAGCCTAGATATGAAATCAACCCAAGTGTCCATCAGTGGATGACTGAATAAAAACTGGTCTATTAATATATACCCAATGGAATATTACTCAGCCATCAAAAGAATGAAATACTATCATTCAAGTAAGGACATGGATGGAACTGGAGGTCATTGTGTTAAGTGAAATAAGTCAGGCACAAAAAGGTAAATACTACATGTTTCATCTCACCTGTGGGAGCTAAAAAGTTGATCTCATAAAAGCAGAGGGGAGAACAGTGGTTCCTAGAGGCTGGGAAGTGTAGAGCAAATTGGGGATAGGAAGAGACAGGTTAACAGGTACAAAACTGGAACTACATGTGAGAAATAATTTCTAGTGTTCAATAGTTAACAACACTATAGTGACTACAGTTAACAATTTTTTGTATATTTTCAAATAGCTAGAAGATAGAATTTTGAATATTCTCAACACTAAGAAATGATAAATGTTTGAGGTGATGAATATACTAATTAACCTGATTTGATTATTACACATGGTATCCTTGCATTAAAATATCATACGGTACCCCATAAATAAGTACAATTATTATGTGTCACTTAAAAATAAGAATAAATTTTAATAAAAGAAAGAACAACTACCACATTGGATTGGGGTATGGATCAAATGAAATAATTCCCCAAAGCACTCTGTTCAACTCTGGTACTGAAAAAGATTTTAATGAATGGCAGCGGTCATCACATAGGGTTATTAGAGAGACAAATAAGGTGGCATACATAAACAATGAATGGAGTTTGGTACTTGGTGCACTCAATGCCCTCAATAATACTACTTTTTCCAGCCAGGTGCGATGGTTCATACCTGTAATCCCAGCACTTTGGGAGGCTGAGGTGAGTGAATCACCTGAGGTCAGGAGTTTGAGATCAGCCTGGCCAACATGGTGAAACCTCATCTCTATTAAAAATACAAAAATCAGCTGGGCGTGGGGACAGGCACCTATAATCCCAGCTACTTGGGAGGCTGAGGCAGGAGAATAGCTTGAACCCAGGAAACGGACGTTGCAATGAGCCGAGATGGCGCCACTGTACTCTAGCCTGGGTGACAGAGCGAGATTCCACCTCAAAAAAATAAAAAATAAAATAAAATATTACTTATTCCCTGAAACAGTCTCTTTAAATTACCAATTTATGCTTCAAACATACACAACTCCTACCTAGGATTGCAGACGATGAGTCATAGTGCACACGGTTCTATCACAGGAAGAGGTTCTGGCAGAGTGGCTCATCCAGTTCCATATATCTCACAAGCACAGTTAAGCCTCTGATTCCCTATATACTGGCAATCATATACTTCAAAAACAATTACTTCCACCAAATATACCTAGCATCAACCATACAAAGTTACCAATCCACTAGGCCAATTATATTATTAGAAGCTTGTTTTTCCATTTTTACATCTAAGTCTAACTCTTCTCTCTTAAAATAATATTTTTAGAAACACCTTAAATGGTTTATTGTTATATTTTTGTGATCAGAACAATTTTAGATTATTATTTTAGCTTAACTGTAAATGCAGATAACTATAAAGATGATAATATAAGCACAACACCTATAAACCAGACAGTTTTAAACTAGATGGTCATCGTACTTTTAAACATTTCATTGTACTTGCATATGCACATACACACACATACACACACACACACACACATCAATTCATAAAATGTAAGTGTATGAAATGTATGTGTTTAATATATGTATCTTAATGGATACAGTGTTCATATTCTATAATTTACTTAAATATGTTTTTCGATGAACGTGCAAGTTTTCTACCTCCACTATTATTAGCAGTGCATCGGTGCACTTCTTTGGGTATAAATATCTTTGCACACATATTTACTGCTGTTATTTTAATGAATTATTTTAACGGAATTGTTGGGTAAAAGATACACACATTCATATTTTTGATACATACTGGCTTTCACAAATCAATTACCAACTTTTGTTCTCACTGACATGGAGTGTCTTAAAGTTTGCATGAATTCCATTCTCTATTTACATTGTTTTCTCCTCTGGGCTCCTGCCCGTGAGATGCTGCCTGAGATCCATGATGTCATGACCAGGCCTTCTTGACCATGCTTTTTCAATGACTCTTTTAACTTGACTCTTTTTCAATGACTCTTTTAACTTGGCCCTTTCTTCAAACTTGAGGACTTCCTTGCTAATCTTCTTGTCACCTAAAGCCAAACTTATCTCATGCCATATTTTCAACAACTACTTGTTAAAAGATATAAGACAAAATAATAAATACTAATGTTAATGAATGTGACTTAAACTTTCTTGGAAAATATTAATACTCACTTCTATTTTCCAGATACTAGACAAAATATATGTATGCATTGTATGGAAATTGAATATTATTATTATTAACTTCTTCCGCAATAAAAATCTGAAGCTCAGAAAAATCTTAGGCATTTTTCAAGGACAAATATAAATAGCCCATTTGGGCTTATATCCTTGGTTGTATTATTGCAATTCTGTTCTTAACCACCATGATGTACTGTCTGCATTTGGAAGTTCAGGAACAAATTTAGAGCTTTGCCAACATTTCAAAGGCATGATTTTGTAAATTAATTTTATTGATAAATTACTGTGTGATAAAAAATATAAATTTACTTTGGGATAAGTCAGGCTGATCTCATATTATTTCAGAAAATATGTGTTATTTTAGTCCATAATAAAAAGTTACTGACCCTATTTGCTTTTTGTTAATAATGATTGCAGACAATTTCTAAAAGATGCCTAGTTGAAAATATGTCCATGTAACTCTAATGGAGTAACAATCTGGGCAAGCTTGTAGGTAACTGATTTCCGTGCTTATTTCAAAAATGATTCTATTTTTGAATACATTTTCAATACACCAACGTGAATACACGTTGGTGTACTGAAGAGCTATTATGGAATAACAAACTACAGGAAATTTGGTGATCTTAAAGAAACCATCAGCTTGGTCCACTGCAGTTATCTGATGTGAGCTTACTTTAGTTTCTACAGGTTGACTGGGAACACTTACTTAGTCTGGGCTTGGCTGGGGCAATTTAGCAAGGGCTTCTCCATTCCATGTGTTTTTCATCATTCTCCTGAAACCAGTGGGTTAGCCCAGGTATGTACATTTTATGGTGATGGCAAAAAGACAAGAGAGCAAATGGAAACATACAACATATCTTGAGGCCTCAGCTTTTGGAACTGGCATGTTGTCACTTTTACATTATTCTATTTGCAAAAGCACGTCTCATGATGAAACTCATAGCCAAAGAGTGGGGAAATAAGCTGTTCCCCTTTGAGGGAAGAATGGCAAACTCATGTGGCAAAAAGCATGGAGATAAGACAGGAGGGAGAAGTGGTGCCAGTAATGCAACCTAGCACTAAAGCAACTGAGTTTTTACTTGAAAAGATATTCTGGTTCTAAACTTAAAAACTAACTTAAATTTTTATTTATTTGGTCATGGGACACTATGAAGTTTTTTTTGTTTCCTGAGAGAGAGGGTATGCTGCAGATGTTTTAATTTCTGGTCAGGTGATTTCTACCTATGAAATGATTTTGCCTATGTCCTTTAAGAACCACTTGTGTGTTTCTCTGAATGCAGTTTTCAGCACTAAAATTCTCAATGAGTAACTCATTAAACTTGTCACCATTGTATCCACCCACTCAACCTCTTGCCACAGCCTCTGAATCTGTGGCTGCTGTGTCACATAAGCATGAAAACTGTAGAATCCAGAATTCCTATTCAACTTGTGCCAAAACACTAAGCCTTTAAGTTTCAGAGCATTTGAGAATAATTGTAAGATAAATAGCTTGGTTGTTCTGTAACCAGATTCTAAGTTGACTATTACTCACTCACTGTGAGTTAACCCGAACTTAAAGGAGGAAGTCACAGCCCCGGAGTGTGAAAGAAGATAGCCGGAAATGTCCAAAGCAGCTAAGAGGGTGAACAGATTTTGTCTAAAAAGATAAGGCAGCTAAACAGAGGGTGAGAAGACATGAGCCAAATTTACACACACAAATAGTGGCAATAATCTCTGAGAATCCAATTTAGGAAGAAGTGAGGGAGATAATAGTGCTCTGAGTGCCTAGTGATGAGAGAACAAAGAGGGTAACGATGCCTGAGAGACGGGATCAGTAATGTTTCCAAGGTGTCGTGGAAGAGTCTGCTGGCAGTAGGACAGAAGTGTACTTTTTTGATTTTTAAACCAGTTTACTAAGAAGGTTCAAATTTGCGTCAAAGTTCAAACTTTATAAATTATTTGTTTGCTCTACTTTCCAGAATATTTAAAAAAACAATCCATGGGACAGTCTAACATAACAAAGGGAATTATTCATCAAGAAGAGGCCCTTTAGCAAGTAAGTGTGAGGAAACCCTTCATCTTTAAAAGGCACATGACTCTTTGCTTGGTGTTTGACTTTCAGTGGAACTGAAAAAGTTTCAAGGAGATTCACATCTTTATATTCTTAAAGCCAGCGTCTTCAAAATAACAACCTCAATGCAAAGTGAAAAATCTAATCAAGTGTTTATTGATTTTTTTCAAATTCAAATATACATATAATATTGTTTTTCAACTTCTATGAGATATAGAGCTTGTCTTGATAGAAGTAATGAGATGTCTATAATTACATTCCATGATTTAATATTTTGTTTTCTTATATCTTAATTATGAGTAGATGCTATAGTCTGAACAATTAAGACCTAAATGCTCTTCCAAATTTACAAAAACTCAAAATTTTGTGTTAGAAAATTACTTTTAAAAAACTCAGGTATTCTGCATCTGGGTAGAAACTAAATATAATTGCCAATTCTAGATGTTATGATTACTGTTCCCATTTTATTGTTTTAAATGCCTCAACTGTCTACTTCCCCCATACTATGTGGCACAGATTAAAGTCTCTGAGCCATGTTATATGTTGCTTAGTAGTAAACATCAATATGCTGGTACAGAAATGCATATCTGATTCTGTATCAAGTTTCTGAAGGAACAAGTTAATAAAGAAACAATGTAAACCACAATTACTTTGCACCAACCTAATCTTACTGGAAGGAGTTTCTGTCGGTAACTACTGATGTGACCCGGTGCTTCTAACCTATATGTATGTACATCTGTGTATATATGTTAGATAGGGTAGATATACATATTATCTATCTATATACCTACCTATCTCTCTCCTTCCTCTCCCTCCATCTATCATCTATTCTCATGTTCTATATGGTTATAAGTTCTATATTTATCTTTTGCTAGATACTAGATGCTCCACTAATCTATTTCAAATAAATGAATTAGTAGTTTCATCCATAGCTGTTGCTAGCATGGAAAAACTTGGGGGAACTAAGAATCTTTTCTTCTGCCTTAGAACACACTATATTAACTTACGGTTTATATAATTACCCTTGTATGTCTCGTTATTTTTGTCCCTAAATAAACTTTATATCTTACAACTTCATCCCTACGAGTTTATTTCCTTCCCTATAAAATGAGAATAAGGCCGGGTGCGGTGGCTCAAGCCTGTAATCCCAGCACTTTGGGAGGCCGAGATGGGGGATCACGAGGTCAGGAGATCGAGACCATCCTGGCTAACACGGTGAAACCCCATCTCTACTAAAAAAAAAATACAAAAAACTAGCCGGGCTTGGTGGTGGGCGCCTGTAGTCCCAGCTACTCGGGAGGCTGAGGCAGGAGAACGGGCGTGAACCCGGGAGGCGGAGCTTTCAGTGAGCCGAGATGGCGCCACTGCACTTCAGCCTGGGCCACAGAGCCAGACTCCGTCTCAGAAAAAAAAAAAACCAAAAAAAATGAGAATAAAAATATAAATTACAAAGGTATAAATAAGGTCTAAACAAAATATTATATATTAAATGCAATTCCTTGAAAAGGTAAATAATTATAAATTGGCATGGCTTTCAGACAATAGGAAAAACTAGAATTGGCACATGGTAAAAGTGGGAATTCAACAGAGCAACCAAGATGTTTCTGACTTTTTATTTCTAATTGCATTTGAGGTCTATCAAATCTTTTACACAAAATTATAAATTATTCATGATTTCCATAGATATTTTATATTTTATCTTAAGAAGTATCTGCTAAACTGTATAAATCTGGAAGGAAACTTATGCTAAAATATAAGGTATTGGCCTATGTGTAGACACATTGCTCATTCTCTAATGAGGCTCTGGAGCTATGAAACATGCATGGTGCAGTGTGGAAACAAAGTTTATGGATTGTGACTCACATATATTTTCACACTAAATCCCTATAAATTCTTAAACACAACTTCTTTTATCAGTTTATGCATATACTCAAAACCAGCAGTTGCTTCCTTCACCTGCAGAGTAAGTTCCTAGTTCCTAAGATTGCTATTCCAAGTTCTCAAGAATCTGGTCCCATTCTACCTCTTTAAGGTTTTTTTCTACTTATGCCCATTAAAATTTTGTGTTTTGATTAGACTAACCTATTCATTCAATCTACAATTTCAAAAGAAGTCTACATCCTTAACTTTGTTTTTGCAGCTTTCTTTCCTATTTGGTATAACTTTCCATCTTGACAAAAGCTTATACGTCCTTTAAATACCTAACTGTATCTCTGGATCATCTTAGTTGATAATTATCTCACCATTATCTGAAAATAATTAGTAATATTTATATTACTAATTTTCATTCATAGAAAAATATTAATTTGCTAATTCTAATAAAATTTGATGTTATTTTTTATTACTGAGGATATAATTAATTGACTAAAAATAATGAGTGTTACAAAAGAGTCATTAAGTTAGTAAATTGCAGATTGCTATAAAGTATTATGAGTTACCTTATAGTGTGATTCTTTATCCAGAATATATATATTTATATCTCCAACTTATGATAATAAAAACAATGTAAAAACTAGTAAAGAACTATATTATTACTTGAGAGAAGGAGATATTATAATTTCATCTAACCACAGGTGCCACATTATGTATACTCTCTAAATAGTAGGAACCCAAGAAAAAGCTTTTTGCTTTTGAAATACTAACAGTTGTTGCATGTAACTGTACAGTTTTGCTACACAAATCTAAAGTACCATTTTTCAGTATTTCTGCTTCTTATTCTTCTGTCAAGCAGTCATAATCTCTTATCTGCAATTTACTATCTACTTTCATCTTTACCTCTACACTTCAATCTTCTTACAGCAGCCAGAATGATCATTTAAAAATGTCAATAAGATAATTCTCTTGTCCAGACACTTCAATGGCACCCTTTCACAGTTTAAGATAAAATCCAAACTCCTTCCTGTAATCTCAATGTTTCCATCTAGATTACTACTAAGTACCTCCCACGGTTCACTTCACCTGAAAAACACCCACCTCCTTGCTGCTCCTTGAACATGACAAGGACTATTTGGAGATTTCAGCTTTGCTCATGCTTCACCTCTCAGCACGCAACACTACATTTTTTTCCCTAAGCAACCTTCCCTGACCAGCCTAAAGTAAATAGATCCTCCTATTCAATATCCATTCACTCTGCTTTATTTGTCATCATGATGCTTATTACTACTTAATATTTTATGATCTACTTAGTTGGTCATTTGTTTAATATCTGTCACCTCTTTTTAAAATGACATGTCTGTGAGTCTTTGTTTTGTTCACCATTTTATCCACAGTACCTAGATTATCACCTGAAATATATTAGATGTTCAACTAATCCATCTTGAATAAATAAATTAGCATTTACAAATAACTAGATTAGGAATATGTTGTCTTTTTTAGTCTGCAGAATTTGGGTGTTGAATATATTTCTTGAAAGGACTGTTCAATATAAACATCTGAAGACTAGATTCTTCTTTTGTACCAAGTCTGTCATTTTATGGCAACTCTCATAAACAAGCTATGTTTCAGTTTCTATTTATGAAATAATGATAAATATTATCACCTTTGTTCTTGTCGCTTGAAGTTACAAAACTGATGGAAAAAAAGTATGTTGAATTCCAATCACTTTCAACAGCACATTATTAATTTTGGAATGACTAAAAATGATTCTTCTGCTTGGTTTCAAAGAAAGATAATAATGCATATTTGGTGTATTAGGGATAAGTCCACACAGAACACAGGATATTAAAATACATATTTTTAAGAAAGCTTCCAGACATCCCAAATTCATAAAATGTCTGGCTCTAGGTTGGTTTGAAGTTTTGCCTGGACTCCAAATATAGGTTTGTGTGTTTTATCTGTCCATCTCTATATTTTTGATTTCCATTGTGATTCAGCTTTGTCAACATGAATTTATTGTTTCCAGTGAAAACATCAATATACTAATTCCCAGTGAGATGAATTAACATTGTACTCTAGTGATATCTGCAGTTACAGAGCTGGATATATATTTGATGGAAAATCTGTACTGAAGATTCATGATTGATAAAAAATCCAGTAACTTGTGTATATATAAACGTATACAAGTTATATATAACTTTGTCTTACTTTTGTTATTATATAGCCTATATATGTGTTTGTGCATATATATTTATGCTAGATATATACAGTGAATATGTAAGTCTATACATTGGATATGTGTGTGTATGTATATCTGTATACATACACACTTGCTATATAATAACCAAGGTGAGATAAATTGTATATATTACTTATATAGAATTAACATGCATTTTATATGTTAATTATAATAATAATTGTTAGAAACTCTTAGTCATTTAGGTAAGATGCTTAGTTTTGTTCATCTTTTGCTTTAAATTTATCTTACTTTGGTCATTATATGGCCTGTATGTTTATATGTATATACTACATTTATACTGTATAAATACATTATACAATACATTAAAACAACAACATACAACTATAAAGCCAAACCAAAATTCTGACCTACTGATGTAATTTTTAAGTGATGCATAAAATAACTACCTTGCTTTTAAAATGATCTTTATCCTTGTAATCCTCATTACAAAGATAAATAACATGCTTTTAATTACAACTCATCTGAAGATGACAATGATTTATATCCATAAGTGGTTGTGACATGCGAGTCACTTTCTATTGGATTGCATACAAAATAAAGGATTAAATTTCATTTAAAAATACTGTGTTCTTTTCAGAATCTCACTGTTTTATTAAGCAGGATTTACTAACATTATGGTGAAAGAATCTGCAGACTATTTTTAAAGTTGTAAAGGAAAATATAATTTTTTTTTTTTTTTTTTGAGATAGAGTCTGGCTCTATCACCCAGGCTCAAGTGCAGTGGTTTAGTCTTGGCTCACTGCACGCTCTGCCCTCCGGGTTTACACCATTCTCCTGCCTCAGCCTCCTGAGTAGCTGGGATTACAGGCGCCTGCCCCCAGGCCTGGCTAATTTTTTGTATTTTTTAGTAGAGAGGGGTTTCACCGTGTTAGCCAGGATGGTCTTGATCTCCTGACCTTGTGATCTGCCCGCCTCAGCCTCCCAAAGTGCTGGGATTACAGGCGTGAGCCACCGTGCCCGGCTAGGAAAATATAATCTTTGAAGCTTATAACTTATTTTTAGAAATACCATGGGTTATTAGCTATAAGTAGGCTTAAATATTTTATGTTATAAATTTAATTTATGTAGCACATATAACATTACATTGTGCTCACTTATGTACTCAAATCACAACATCCTTGAAAGCATTACTTCTACCTTTGTAATGTTTTCATTTTTAGTAATTAGCATAGAATATTTATAAAATTATTATGTATTTATTGAATGTGTTAATCAGAAAGTCCAATATTTTATAAACTTAAGATTTCTTCAAGATTCTTTTAAACAAAATTGTAGATTTGACTAAGGGAAATTTTATGACACTCCAAAGAATTCAGTGCAGTTTCTTTAGCTTACTTTTTGAGATTTTTTCATAGTTTGATTTCCATCTTCATTTTCAACTGGATCAGCCTCTATCTAAAGATACATAGATCTACTCACTATTCCAAATGCAAGTCACCTATCTGCCTTTTTCATTCCATTCTTCCTGTCTGAAATGTTTTCCATCTGCAAATCCGATCAAAATCTTAGGCTCTTGTTAAGCCTCAACTCACATCCAGTCTTCTTGCTCTGAAGTAACTGGAAGAGCTGTGTGGAGTTATACTAGATCACCATCTTTTCTGATCATCTGTAGCAAATCTGTCCTTTGAATATCAAGAGAAATATTTGGCAAAACTATTGTTTGGCGATTATTTTCTTTAGAAGGAGCATTTTAATTATGCACATACATTAGCTTTTTAAATATATTTAGGATTCTTAAAGACATAAACAAATTATGTAGATTATTTTTGAGGATTCACTGGCCTACTTTATTTTATTTTATTTTATTTTATTTTATTTTTATTATTATACTTTAAGTTCTAGAGTACATGTGCATAATGTGCAGGTTTGTTACATATGTATACATGTGCCATGTTGGTGTGCTGCACCCATCAACTCGTCAGCACCCATCAATTCATCATTTATATCAGGTATAACTCCCCAGTGCAATCCCTCCCCCCTCCCCCCTCCCCATGATAGGCCCCATTGTGTGATGTTCCCCTTCCCGAGTCCAAGTGAGCTCATTGTTCAGTTCCCACCTATGAGTGAGAACATGCGGTGTTTGGTTTTCTCTTCTTGTGATAGTTTGCTAAGAATGATGGTTTCCAGCTGCATCCATGTCCCTACAAAGGACGCAAACTCATCCTTTTTTATGGCTGCATAGTATTCCATGGTGTATATGTGCCACATTTTCTTAATCCAGTCTGTCACTGGTGGACATTTGGGTTGATTCCAAGTCTTTGCTATTGTGAATAGTGCACTGGCCTACTTTAATAATACTTCCTTTAAAGGCAGTGTCATATAACCTGAATTAAATCAAGTAGCATTTTTTTGCCTCTTTCTGCAAGATGAAAGATTAAGTAATTAAACTACATTGTGGACATATATTCATAATTGGTAATTCCAAATCTTACCTATACATTTATTTTTTATTAGAAAATATCTTTCTTACTTTGACTCTAGCCACAATTCTTAGAGGGGCCTTGCTGACCCTTACTTGAGGACATTAATTGAACTGTCTATGAATCAGATTCATAGACATATGTCATATATAAATGGTCAAGCCCCTGAACAAGTTGCTTAAATTCTCTGTACCTCAATTTATTCAAAAACTAAGTTTTTTTTTTGTTGTTGTTGTTGTTGCTATTTTTAGTGTATGTAAATTGTTTAGAACATTGAATTGCTGGAACTGTCAAGTTTCTGCCTATAGAATCAAGTGAGAGCACAAGAAAAATAATCCCACATAACCTAGTAGCTAGATCTGAATTATCTTTTTTATATGGTTAGTGTTGGAATAGCAATTTACCTCTGGTATGCTTATCACTTTAAAATACCTCAGAAAATGACATGTGGAGTTTTATTGCACAGAAAGGCCTTTTCTCAGTTTTTGTTTATGGATGAACCAAGTGAATCTCTTGGGGAGACTTAAGTAATTCTGCCTTGGAGTGCTTGTCTATGAAGGCAGAAAGAGTCCGTGTTCCACGTTCTTGCTTGATTGAGCGTAAAGCATGGTTGTAGTATGCCTGAGTGTAGCACGGAGTTACAGAGGATGAAGTGAGAATTAGATAGCAAGGATCCATTTTCCACTACAGTGGTTTGCTTAGAAACTTGATTATAGCAGATTGATAAAAAGGAGTAATTTACTGTTTCGGTAAATGAATACTGATCACGTCATCATAGTTTACCATTTTAATATTTTATTGTACCGCTTATTACAATTGTATTTATTTGTTTAATGCTTAAGTTTTTCCCCTACACTGTCACCTTTTAGTGGGATAATATATTTCTGCTTTAGTTGAAAATGTATTTAGTGGGCCTACTTCAGGTCTGTGGAACCTACTACTAGGTTCACAGGAAATATATGATGAGGTAAATTTTCATTTCTGAAACAAGTGTACTATGTTGGCTAACATAAAATTAAATCAGAGGGGGTAAAGTGAAGTAAAAAATTAATGGAGAAGGAGGTCTTTGACATATAGACAGGTCAAGAGTCTTTTTTAAAAATAGTAATGTATCTGTCTGTGACATGTTCAATGCAAGCTTTTCAAAGGTAGTAGAAACGCCTTTGTTTTTCCTTATTGGCAAATGTGATATTTAAATCATTCAGTCAAATAGTAATGTCTCCACATTTTTTAGTTTATGTTTTCATAACCATGTTATAATTACTCAAATGTAAATTATGATATAATTTAAATGTTATAATTTAACTTACTCAAGATAAAATATTTAAATATTAGTTAAATTCATGTTACTTACAGATGTATTATCTATTCACAATCTCTTAGAATAATTATCTTGTGATGTTCATACAGTTCTCAATATCAGATTGTGTCTAGATTTGGTTGTAAATAGAAATATGTTAAACATATAAATTCACTTAAGACTAACATCAGAGTGATTTTGAAGTTGTTGCAGCAAAAAAAGTAAGAATATAAAAGTGTTAATATGATGAATAATAATTAACTAGAAGTCAGCATATTAAAAATGTGGTCACCAATTTAAACAATCAGATCAGTGGAAAAAACAATAATAATACAGTGTGAGATGCAGTCATATTTACTTTGAGAAAGAAGTCTTTGCAAAAGTGAAGAACTCATTTAGGGAATTAATTTTGGAGAAAGAGAGATGAGGGTTTGAATCTTGCATTCAATACCTATGAACTCCGCGACACTGAACAAGTAATATACTTTCAGCCTGTATTTCAAGTATAGAGTGGGCATTATAAAATAAATGCAGAGGGAGAGAGCTCAAACCAAACACTTATACCTAGACTATTCTGAACCATAAAGGCACCAAAAGAACATCTTTTATTGGTTCCAAACTTTAAATATATATGGTATTTCTTTCCAAACATGAGTACTTGAGTAAACGGTAAGATAATGTGCTCTCTGGCATGTAGGCTTTTGTAACTATTTCTCCTGGTCACAACATCATTATTTTCCTGTAGCATAAACCCCACCCAAACACCTCTCAATTCTCCCTACAGGATTGAATTGACTCTATCTCCTATATCACTATTCCTAATGATTATTGTTTAATTGTCATATGTTTTTTATTCCCTTTGTAGTGCCATAACCACAAGGTAATGGCAACGCAGGGTCCTATTGCTGGGCAGCTGGGAATAGAGTTAATGCACCATGCAGCTTTGATCAAGAATTGTAGCTTTATTTGGTCAGATGCATTCTGTGTTTTTAACTGCCCTCATTCTTGTGGTTACAAGAATGCAAACAATTCTACAGTTCCACCTCTTTTTTTTTTTTTTTCTCTTGTTCTTTTTTCTCTCACTCCTCAGTCTCTCTATGGCCTCAGGGCCTGCCTGACCTGCACAGGTTTTTCTGAATTTACTAACTTCTTTTAGTTCCAAAAGTTACTTTTGGTTATTTTTCCCCTTTTCTTATAAAATAAATTTTGCCTCTAATCTGTAATTAACTGAAATAAAGTGACAGCATAGTAATACAAATAGAAAATTGTTTTTTTGCTGTTTGGAAGCACAATAAATGCTTAGGTTTCCATGTCACATAACAAAATACATTTTGGGTAATAAACATTTATTGTGCCATATAACAATATACTTTTTGTGGCTGAAATAATTACACGTCAAAATTCAAATGATCTTTTCAAATTCTAAAAAAATAATAAATACAGCTGTAATCCAAAAGGGTGATGGATTTCCAGGCTTGAATTGTGAAATGGAATTAAGAAGTAAATACTTAATAACACAGTATTAAAAGTTTTATTTGAAAAAATCATTTTATATATTAGTGTCTCTGTATTTTTTTTCTTTAACTAAGGCCAGTGTACAAGGTGTTTTCAAGGAATGTTTTAAGGGAATAAGACAAAGGATTATGTCAATATATAAAACTTATTGGTTTCAGAATCTAGTTACATTCTTAAAAAATCACTGAGGACCCTAAAAGGTTTTGTTTATGTTTATCAGTATGTACCGTACTGGAAATTAAAATAGATATTTTATAATATATATTTATTATGTCATTTAACAACTGTAATAAATAAATCATGTGTTAACCAATACATATTTTAAAGAAGACATATTTTCAAAACACAATGAATTAATGAGCAAGTACCATTGTTTCATTATTTTTGAACATCTCCATGACATCTGGTTTAATAGATGGGTTCTCATATCTGCATCTGCTTTCAATCTGTGGGGATGGCACTCATCTGCAGCCTCTGGAAAACTGCACTGTACACTTGCCAGAGAATGAGAGGGGAAGAAACAGCGTGTATCCTAATATTATTTTAAAAGTAATGTTGACCTTGCAGAGCCCCTGAAAAGTTCTTAAGAAAGCTTAGAGTTCCCTGGATCACACTATGAGAAAGATTGGCCTAGACCAATCAGGACTATACAGGGAGCTGGAATTAATAACAATATCTCCAAAACAGCAAACAGCACAGCTGCTATAGAAGTAAAGAGGAACAGAATAGCTGTGAAAGTTACATCACAATTTGTCTAAACCATAAAGTTTATTGTACTGAACTATTCACAATAGGCCAGTTCCATGTAATTAAGTGGATACATGTTTGTGTTATAAAATTAAATGTAAAAACTATAAAATTAAAAGGTTTAGGTCAATTAAATGTGTATAGGTATTTTATAGATAGATATAGATCTAAAGAAAGCTGTTACAACTTTTGTTTTTGAAGAACTGGGGTGAAAAATTGAAAGAACATGCACCAAAAAAAATCAGCACTTGCCTTTAAGGCAAAGGCATGTGGGTATGTATTTTCAAATGTCCGAGAGTGAAAAAGCAGTGAGAATCTAGTATCTATCTCCTGAACTGTCATGAAACTTTAGATCACATGAAACTTTTCTCTCAGGATTTCTATTTCTCTCACTTAATGAATCAGTTCTTTGTTGGTTTAGAATTAGGCCCAGAGTAGCTGTTCCCCAAATAATTCATTTCCTTTATCTTTGATGGATGGAATTTTCAATAAGGTGTGTCAGGAATTTGTCAGATGATGCGATTTTGCTGAAAGAGAATTTCAGCAGATGTCAGTAGACTAACTCATCCCTTGCTACTTTGGCTTCTGAGGCAGCATGGTGATTTGGGTCAGGGCATATCATCTATGTCCTGTTCTAGCTAGTTGTACAGTAATGTACTCCCATACTGCTGTTTACTTTGTAATTTCCCCACTTTTTTCTTCATCCATTAGATCTGTAGCATGTTTCCATACTTGGATTAATGAATAAACACTGCTTTTTGCAGACATAGAGCAGGGTTCTAGATAGAGTCTACTCAGTCCTACTCGGAAGTAGCCCATAGTCCTATATGTTATGAAAATTACTTTATGTTTACTATTTATATTACATTTTTATCTTTATTCTGCCTTCCCATACTCTTATGTACGTCCTTAACATTAGAAAATGGATGTTAACATAAAATTATCAGTAAAAATACTAGAGTTCCATGTAATTACATAAACACGAATAGCTAACTGAATAGTTATTCTATTATAACTATAGAAAGGGATTTCATATGTTCTGGACCATATTAAACTTAAAAGTATAAAGTTTTACAAGAAGCCATAATTGAAGGATACGATTACAAAGTACAATAATTATTTCACAGTGACATACTTACCCTTGTTCACCATCATTCATCATTATTTAACTCTAGCAAATAGTGTGCTGAATCTCTCTGATGTTTTTAGAACAAGTTTTCAAAAATGTCTTACAATATTAGCGATGAAACTATAAAAACCTTGAATAATAATAATAAAATTAACAATCATTGAACATTTATTGTATGGTTGAAATTGAGAATTATTACCTTTAGTTATCTCAACACCACTGTGATATTGGTACTGTTATTTTTGCTACTTTTTAAATATGGTAACTGAATCTGGGAGAAATCAAGAATTTATTCAAGTTTGTTTATTTATTTATTTATTTATTTATTTATTTAGCATTGGGGTCTCAGTACATTGCCCAGATTGGTCTCAAACTCCTGTTCTCAAGTTTACAGCAGTTGTGAGCCACCACACTGGCCAAGGTCATCCAATTATTTAGTCATGAAGGAAGGCTGCTTATCTTAGAGGGATTGTCTTCAGACCTCTGTTTCTTAACCACTAAATATACCATACAAAACTATATGCACAACATTAATATCTATACTTAGAGTAATTTTTAAAACCAAAGAAAAACAACTGAAAGCTATAATCTGTTTTCAAGAATTCGTAAAACTACCATAGAAATTGAATAAGAGAGAGCCTAGAGCCAAGTCCACCCTGCAGTTCTCTCTTCTAGGATCCTTTACACAGGAGGTAATGAAAATGAAGGACACCATCTCCTCTACAGAGTCCTTCAGTTAACTTCCCTGGCCTACCCATAAAGATGCTTCTCTGACCCTTTTGATGATGTCATTAGTATTTATATGAGTTAGCAATAGACTTTTTAAAATTTCCCTTGTTCAATGTACTTTTCCAGAAGGCTTAAGTTCCTTCTCTGTGTCATAAGATTCATTGTAATTAGGGTATCATTACTAATTAAGAGTCTTCCCTTGACTCTTATTTTATATTACTCCTTCTCCCTAATGGTGTCCATGTATCCATTTTCTTTCAATAGAATATTGCTTCATATTTAGAAAATCTAACTCCCATGCTCAATAAGGATAGATATATTTATTTGCATTATAAACATTGCTCTATAGCTGAGTCATAGAATTTCTTCTACCATGCAATAGCTTTCCGTTTTCCATTTTTATTTCAGTTTTCTTATTTTTCCTTTATTTATTTCTTTTCCTTGTTCAGGAATATTATAATCACTGGTTTCTATTTTGCATGATTTCTTCCATTCAATATAAATCTTACAAATCTGAAAAGTGATTGCAGTTTGTTAGCTGTACTTCTTAGAAACATTCTCAGCACTTCATAAGACCATGTTCCTGGTTGACTCTCTCTTCTTTGGATCAGAATCTCCAGTGAAACTCAGTCATTGTGGTTTCCTTCTGGAAACTGCGAAAACCAGCTTACTTTTCCCAAGGTCAATGAAGTCTGTTAAAATCGTATCTCTCAGAATAAAATTTATAATAAGCATTTGAAGTTGTAAAACAATTTCAAGTATTCAACAGAAAAAAATGGAAAATCGAATATTAAACTAATTTTGAATTCTTGATAGCAGAGTGTTTAAAATAACATTTTTAGTTGTACATTTTAAATTTTAAGTTACATTTTAATTCCTGAAAATAGATTTGTAGAGTGTTGTTTAAATTTGTAGACTTTTCACTTGAACCTGTCGGGGGCAGAGGTTGCAGTGAGCCAAGGTCATGCCGTTGCACTCCAGCCTGGGTGACACAGCGGGACACCATCTCAAAAAAATTAAAAAATGGTAGATGTTTTTAAATTGCTGTTAGTAGGGATAGCTGGCCAAAATACATGGTTTACTCTGTTCCCCTTTGACATTGAGCTAATTTATGAATACTCTGCACATTAGCAGCAACCTGTGTAATAGATTGTATATTATAATATAATCTTGACATGCTGCAAGGCTTTGGGTAAATAAAAAATGTACTAATACTTGTAAAACTGTAATC
The DNA here is from genome assembly GCF_002776525.5 of Piliocolobus tephrosceles. Lineage (NCBI taxonomy): Eukaryota > Metazoa > Chordata > Mammalia > Primates > Cercopithecidae > Piliocolobus > Piliocolobus tephrosceles. The sequence goes on from NC_045441.1 coordinate 88,036,161, forward strand.
TGCTTAAATGTAACACCTTCCAGATCTAGCAAAGCAAGGATTTTGAAGTTGTTTGTCTGTTTAGAAATTAGTTTATCAACATAAATTACAGAAAAAGGTGCCAAATTATTTAGTGTGTGTGGTTCTCAGACAGACTTAATCAATATTGACACTATAGCTGCTTTGTGTGGTCAGTAAAGGTTGCCTAGCAACTTTTTTTTTTTTAACTTGTAGCACTTCATGTATAAATGGAATTTTAGAACCTAGCATATTTTCAAAATAGTAAAAACCTAAATATCATTATACAGGCTTATCAAAACTAAATTATTTCATCATTTTTAAACCATGATTCATATCATTGTATTTTTTTCTGTATTTATATTCATATTTACTTAATGGAGGCATATTTATATTTATTTAAATGGAAGACAATTCAAAAATAATTGTTAAAATTTAATGACCTAATTGAAATCCTTTTATAGACTTCCTAGCGTGTACTAAGTTTACTTTATATCAAACAAACAAAAAATCACAGACTTTTCAAACTGCATATTTTCTTATTAAAATACATGTTGTAAAGGTTTGGATTTCATAATGATTCGGTTTTACTTTATGGAATTCAATTTTTAATTATTTGATAGGCCACTACTAAATCACTGCTTATAATTAAAGACACAAATTTCCCAAATCTTTGATATTTAAATATATAAGTAAATTTAGCTTGTAAGGTCCACACCATTTTCTTATAATATACAATAGGTTAAAAAGTAGAGTGCTATTTATACTCTTGAAGTTAGAGTGAATTAATGAAGTGTAATTTTGGATTTCATTACTGGATATACTTTAAAAGAAGTAAAATTAATTTGCATTAATTATATATATTATTATATATAAAATATATATAATTATTAATATAATAAATAATTAGCTGTCATAACCCCTAAATTACCTTTTAATAAGGGAAAATTAAAATCTATGTGTTGTATATACTATAATATTAATATAATCCAAATCCCTACCCATTAATGTTTATTTTCAAAAAATGTCACATTAATTTTCAAAATAAAACACTAAAATAATTTTCAGAAGGAAAACAATACTTTTAACATTCAAATATCTGTACCATTTATTGTGCACGATGGATAAATGAAGTCTGTAGAATACAATTCATGAGTTAGACATGTAGCAAAGATTAGTATAACATTTCTATTTCTTGTTAAAGCAGTTTCTGTGGAATTTTTCCAAGGTATTTCCTTTCAGTATAGGATATTTCCATTTATTTCCAAGAACAGCATTATGAAGGCCATGGGCTCATCAGTTCAACATGTTCATTCACATTTTATTGGCCAAGGAATATATGTTAAGAAATTACATTCTCAAGCACTTACAAATAGATATTTTCTTCTTGGTCTTTTATTACAACATTAACTTGGGCTTATGTATTTGTTAGCTTCCTTCAATTTTCTCCTTAGGTTTGATTGTCTGAATTGAGCAAACAGTTTTTTCCAAGATCTAGCAAAGCAAGGATTTTGAAGTTGTTTGTCTGTTTAGAAATTAGTTTATCAACATAAATTACAGAAAAAGGTGCCAAATTATTTAGTGTGTGTGGTTCTCAGACAGACTTAATCAATATTGACACTATAGCTGCAATATTGACACTGGAACAATATGATATGGGCCCTTGATCAGATTATAAAAATAGATGCGACTGAGAAATTACTGATGAGATTAATATAGAAGTTAGTTGTTGAGTTGATAAATTAGAGGCTTTTTTATAAAATAGTTATGTAGGTTCTGATTATCCCATTATTACAGTATCAACCTCTTCTCACTCTTGTCAATATTAGTTATGTAAATTTAGAGCTTAAGAAATGCACTCTTCTTTCTCTGTGCAGTTGGTATTTTACTAAAGGATACAATTGTGTGTTTGTGTATTTCCTGTGTTGATGATGAATTTTTCCTACCTAACTAAAGACTCTGTGGGTCTATAACATATTATAGATGTATCATTGTAAGCAATACAAAAATCATAGTGATAGTCCAAGGCTTAGAAGAGGAACATGTATTTTGGTCAGAGAAAAGGTATATCTGTACTTTAGTATGGCCTTCATTTCCAGTTTATTGAATGAATAAAATCATAGTATGCTGCAAAACAGCTGAGAAATTGAGCAGAGCTCAGGATTTCAAAACCCGATTTGTTTTTGTTAAATTAAACTTGTGAAACACTAGAGATTTGGTTTCTGGTCAAAGCAGTTTTTGCTCTCATATTGTGAACATTCTGATTTAGAGAATTCCATTCTGTATACTTAATTTCCCAGAGAATCTTAACTGGAAATAATCTGTGTTCTCATCCAGTCATGAAGGTCTGGTATGCAGATGCTGTATTCCATTCTGAAGAAGTTGCAGTAGGAGAAAAATTGATTTTCTGACTTAGTTGGGAGAATAAAATCTGTTGCAATATAAAGAATGATACCATATTTTCATATCATTTTTGTAGAAATGACCCCCAGTTTAATGACTTTAAGTATACTTATCTCTTCCATGTTCCTAAAAACACCAATTATACAACTATTTGTTCTGCGTGTGGGGCATACATAACACATGGATTCAGAAAACATGACATATGTAATTCACATCTAAAAAGGCATTAAATTCTTCTTTCTCAGCCCATCACGAAAAAAAAAATGAAATAATTGACAGAATAGGTACTTTCCCCTACCCCAAAGGCAGAAAAATTTCTGCAGTACTATTATTTTCTCTATCCGTGTTTGGCAGAATAAAACCCATTGTACATGACTTAACATAAAGTAGAGCACTTATTTACTGTTATTTAACTATATATTTTTTTCTTTTGAAAATTCTCTTAAAATAAGCTATTCAAAATGCTTATTTTAAGGGAGTGGGGGTATAGGAAAAGAAATGGAAGGGGAAGTAAAAATTGAATGGGTAAAAATAATACAGATATATACTATCTTACAATTACTAGTGAATTTTATTTGAAAACACCATATCTGTTGTATAAAAAAGAAAATAAGGCTTTTTTATTAAGAGTAAATGCAGAGCCATTGTACCACTTTAAAAACTAACATCACTTGAATTTACACAAATTTGGTCTGAGTTGTCTTAACTGTGTAGATCAAGCAGATAATAAGCAGAGACTTCCTACTGAGGGAAATACATTGTCAATACTTTTTAGTATGTCTCTTAATGTCCAAGAAATCTGTAGATGTCTTATTAGGTCATTGTATTTTTTGCTTTGATTTTTAAAAGTTTATAACATCATTTTGATGAAACTTTATTTTCAGCTAAAATATGATGACATTTTTATTTCTCTCTTTTTTCAGTACATTAAGCTTACAGTATATGACTTGAGAGTAAGCATTAATGTGTAGAGATAACATCTGTTCTCAATAGGTAACTGACATATGAAAGAAGAAAAATGTGATTTAATGATGCAATTTCAGTATTTATAATGTAACATACAGTTTAAATAGAAGATAAAATCGACAAAAAATGTAAACCTAAAAGCTCATGGACAAAATTACTTTTTATGTTAGATTCTATATTTTACCATATTTTAACATTGTGATTATCCAATGCTTCCTTATCCTCCCCACAAAATATACTATGGAATAAAAGGAAAATTTGAGAATTTGATTTCAGATTCTGTAAATTAGCATGGCATGTCTGTGCCTATTGTAATATGACAAAGAAAATGAAACACTTTTTCTTCATATTTTATATTAATTTACTCATAGACATTGAACTATGCTTTACTCATCTGAATCTTTATACCTGCTATATAAAATATGGCATTTATGGTCACAAAAATAGATTATGCATCTGGAAAGTATACCCAAAAATAATTTATTTCATAGAGTAGAGTCCTTTGTGTTAAAATTTGTTATTTCTGGCTCACATTCCTTTTTTATTTCAGGATATTCTGAGAAACATTAAAATTAATAACCCAATTTCAAAAACACCTCTATTATATTAAAAGAGAAAGGAAGACGTGTGTGTGTGTATACATATTTGTGTATATATTAATATATAAAATATACAGAGAAAGTACAGTAACCCTCCATATCCATGGGTTCTGCATCCATGGATTCTACCAATCATGAATCAAAAATACTTAGGAACCAAAAAATTTTTCTTGTCATTATTTTCTAAACAATATGATGTAACAACTATTTACATAACATTTACATTATATTAGGTATTATAAGTAGTGATTATTTAAAGTATATGGGAGAATGTGCATAAGTTGTATGCAAATGTTATGCCGTTTTATAACTGTGACTTGAGCTTCTGTGGACTTTGTTATCCTTGGAGGTTCTGAACAAATCCCTCATGGATACCAAGGGGTGACTATGTATAGTTAGTATAGATGAATTTGATACTTATCTTTACCAGTCCAAACATTCTAATTCATACTTTTTCATACATGACAGATCAGCTTATTTTATCTCAATAAATAGCTGTGGGTGTAATGAATGATTAATAATTGATGTGGGCGTCTAACTCCAATCTACTTACTTTCCGATAGTTTGGGAATTTTTTAGAATACAACAGTATATTGTTAAAAATCTACATCTTTCTTTTCCCCTACACTGTATCCATGTTACATAATCAAGTACCTGAGACATTCCACAGCCTTTAAGATGCCTCACAGCTTATGTTTAGTCTTGGCCCTCACTATACTGACTATATGGGCAAGTAGTTTATTGCTTCATTCTAGAAGGAGTTCTACTTTAAAAATTTGGACAAATTTTCGTTTTTATTTAATTTTAATTTTTATTTTTATGGGTACATAGGTGCATATGCTTATGGGATATATGAGATATTTTGATAACAAAATACAATGTGTAATAATCAACATCAAGGTAAATGGGGTATCTATGACCTCAAGCATTTATCCTTTCTTTGTGATATAAACATTCCAATTATATGCTCTTTTTGTTATTTTTAAATGTATCATAAATTATAGTTGACCGTAGTCACTCTGTTGTGCTATTAAATACTAGATTTTATTCATATTATCTAACCATATTTTTGTGCCAATTAACCATCCCCACTTCTCCCACTTTCCACTACCCTTTTCAGCCTCTGGTAACTGTCATTCAACTTTTTAACTCTTTACTCAATTGTTTTAATTTTTAGCTCCTACAAGTGAGTAAAAACATGCAAAGTTTGTCTTTCTGTGCCTGGCTTATTTCACTTAACAAAACGTCCTCCAGTTCCATCCATGTTGCTTCAAATGACAAGATCTCACCCTTTTTTTTTAATGGCTGCATAGTACGTTGTGCATATACACTACCTTTTCTTTATCTATTCATCTGATGATGAGCAATTAGATTGATTGCAAACCTTAGCTACTATGAATAGTGCTTCAATAAACAAGGGAATACAGATATCCCTTTGATATACTGATTTCCTTTCTTTCAGGTATATACTTCACAATGGGATTGTTGGATCATACAGTAGTTCTATTTTTAGTTTTTTGAGGAACCTCCATAATGTTGTACTCTGTAGTGGTTGTACTAATTTACATTCCCACCAACAGTGTACAAGGGTTCCCTCTACTCCACATCTTTGCTGACATTTTTTATTACCATCCTTTAGGATAGTCATTTTAATTAGAGTAAGATGATATCTCATTTTAGTTACGATTTTCATTTATCTGATGATCAATAATGTTGAGTACCTTTTCATATACACATTTACCATTTTTATATCTTCTTTTGAAAAATGTTTACTCAGATCTTTATCCATTTTTGAATTTGATTATCTGATTTTTTTCATATTGAATGTTTTGAGCTCCTTATATATTCTGGTTATAAATCCTTTGCCATATGGATGGTCAAATTTTCAAAATACTGTTTACATTTTCTAGAATAGGGAGGCAAAAGTTATCATGTTGAGTTAAAGATCAAAAAGCCCTCAAATTCTAATGTAATATTTGATAAAAACAAATTGTAGTCATTATTTTTCAAAGGTTTACGTAAGGTGTGACATCCCTGGAGGAAACCAAGCAAACCCTCAAGTCCACCTGTAAATGAGGAAAAGGGTGTTACGATGGGAAAGATGGGAAGGAGTACTGAGAGCCACCTAAATCATTAGAAATGTGGGCATTGACTTTATATAACCACTATGAATGAATTTTTGCCCTCTACAATCTTCTGATGTGTGTCTCAAAAACATGTTCCAGTGTGTTATTTTGGAGTGTGTGTGTGTATGCATGTGTACATCTGCATGCATTTGTGTTTCCCTAAGTTTATATAACTTTGCATTTATACTCATAATAGTCCATATTGAAAATAATCTAACCTTCAAGGGGAATCACAAACTATAAACAACTCACCTTATATTTACACTTTTCAATCACAAGTAACTCTTCAAGGGCACCAAGTGTCAGGACTAATCATATTAACTATGTTTCAAAGGTTACATAAAGAACCTTTGGAAATAATAAATGAGAGATAAAGACAAATGAAAAGTGCAAGTTATGAAAATAAAATAGCAACCTATAGTATTTAAGGACTTAGGTGTTTGTTGAGACAGTTGTGCTGTAATCACTCTTCAGTTTAAGCAGCATTAATGATGCTTTCTAAGAATTATACATTTAAAAGTTAATGTGGTATATAGCAGACAGTATAGTTTTAAACAAAGTAAATGAGAAACAAAGATGAATATATCCATTTTTACTAGTAAACGCATCTTCACATATAAGAAAATATGGAATGCAATTACCCCAGTAACAATATCTGTGCAGATGGTGCAGATGTAATTTGGGTCATTGGCCTATCATTTCCACAGAATGCATGTCAAATTGTATAAATAAATCAGTTTTAATAAAAATGAACTTACTAAACATATACAACTTTTATTCAGTTAGAAATATTATAAATGTACTATGTTTCAGTGAAAATTTTCTGCTTTATATACTATTAAAAGGAAATGACTAAGACATTCTCTAGCTCCTGCAAAGTACCTAAACCGGCCCTATCATGTATCAGGCACCATGAGAAGTTATTGGGAAGTGTGTTGGGGCACAATAAAGGAGGAGATGTAGAATGAACAAAAATAATGAAAATAAAAATAAGAAATATGAATTGGTATGAGAAACATTTAATCAATCTAAACAATAGAGGTTATCTGAAATGTCATGGAAATATATACTGATGTGGAACACAAGAATAAAGAGATGTCCAGGTTAAATTTTAGGTTTCTGGCTTTGTGTCAGAATAGACGTGATGCCAAAATAGGGAACACTAGTAACTAGGTCAATTTGGGGGAATTTGGGCCAGAGAGGATGTTTTTTCCAATTTGGATGTATTTATGTACCCTGGAGATGTCAAGAAGGCAGATAGATATATAAATCTGAGTGCAAAGGGAAAATCTGGGCTAGAGTTAGAATTAGGACAAATCTTTGAAGACTTATTCATTGAAGTCTTAGATATATATGAAAAGGTCTAGAGATTATACTGAAAAAGTGGAAAAAAGACCTATAACTTATTCTAAGACAAGATAACAATAGGGTTTAATATTGTTATCAGTTAAGATTAGATTTGAAAACTATACAGTTGGAATAATTTATATAGAGGCCATAGATAAACAGAGAGAGTACTGTTTTGGTGAAGCCAGTTGAAGTGAGGGAAACATTTTTCTTTCATGTTGATGCTTTCCTCTGGTCACAGTGTCTGTCCACAAGTACTATGCAGCCAGTGTCTTCCCCCTCCTTCATCCACATATGCTTGCTTATTCAGGAAAACCATCTGTGAACTTACTGCCTTGCTCACAACCTGACATTATATGCCTTTAGCACAATTTATCATTTCTCAATTTATTTGAATTTTCTGAAAACAATTAAGTCACTTTTCCTAGAATTTAATCTCCATGAGAGCAGGACAATACCCATTTCAGCAATTCATTTGAATCCCTAGTACCTACCATATTTGAGGATATTGCAGGTTTTCCAAAATATTTGTTAAGGAAAACATAGGAGAGAGGAAAGAAAGATGAAAGGACTGGAGGGAGGAAAAAAGAAGGCAGAGTTGAACCCGTAAAGCACATGGAAGTGTATTACCAAGGGAAGAAATGAAGAACAAGAAGCCAGGGGCAATTAATAGATTTTCAGACAAAAAAATGAATAGATCATGTATCTTCCATACAGAAAAAAGTGCTTCAAAAATTAAGTACAAAATACATGGACTAAGTGAACAATTCTTATACAACTTGATGAATTACACAACTTGAAACTCACACATGTACACACACACATATCCAAGTAACCACTATTGAAATAAAAATATAGAACTTTTTGGTTTTTTTTTTTTTTTTTTTTGAGACAGAGTCTCACTCCCTTGCCCGGGCTGGAGTGCAGCGAGGCGGTGTTGGCTCACTGCAACCTCTGCCTCCCGGGTTCAAGTGATTCTCCTGCCTTAGTCTCCTGAGTAGCTGGGATCACAGGCGCCTGCCACCACGCCCGTCTAATTTTTGTTTTTTTTTTTAGTAGAGACAGGGTTTCACCATGTTGGCCAGGCTGGTCTCAAACTCCTGACCTCGTGATCAGCCTGCCTTGGACTCCCAAAGTGCTGGGATTACAGACGTGAGCTACTGCACCTGGCCAAAATACAGAACATTTATGGAAACCCCAGAGATTCTTTCATGCCAGTCTCCAGACACTAGTCCCACAAATAGAACCAACATTCTGACTTTTATCACTATATTTTGTCTTTTTCTTGAAATTCACGTAAATGGAAACATACAGTATGTACTTTAGGGGTCTGGCTGTTACCCAGCACTGTAACTACTAGATTTCTTCTGATGTTTTAATGATTGTTTCTCTTCTGAAAAAAAAAATCGATTAAAAATTTTAGAACATACCTTCAGAAATACTAAATAATAATTTTTACAAAAATAGTTTCCCAAACCAAAAGGTAAACAGAAATGTTAGCTAATGCTAATAGAGTTTACATTTTGTAATCTACTGAGGGAAAGCTAATCTTAACTTTGGCTACATATTAACAAATATTTAGTATTTTCTCATGTATAATATTTCTACTAAAACAATAATTAATTAAAAATCCTATAAATGTTATTTATCTATTTCCTTTATAATATTAAGGTGTTAAGATTTTAGCAAAGCCACATTAATTTTTTTAATAAGTGAAATTTAATTTTCAGCAGCATTTTTTATTGACTTTTTAAAAATAGACATTTTTTGAGTACTTTTATGTTCACAGTGAAATTGAGCAGAAAATGCAGAATCCCCATATATTCCCTGCCCCCCCACACAACCCCTCTACTAATCAACACTCGCATTAATGTTTTAATCATATAATACAATTTACCAACTTCAAATGTACAATTCAATGAGTTTTGACGGGTTTAGATAATCATCTATGCGCCTATACAATCATGTTCTAGAACATGTCCATCACTCTGAAAGTTGCCTTATACCTTTTGCTGTCACTTTCCTCATCTCATCTCTGACTACTGATCGCCATTCATCTGCTGTATGAATCTAAAGCTTTGCATTTTCTAGAACATCATAAGAATGGGATTATAGAGAATATATTCTGTTGTAGCTGGCTTCTTTTACTTAAAAAAAGCTTTGAAGAGCTGGACATGGTGGCTCACGCCTGTAATCCCGGCACTTTGGGAGGTCGAGGTGGGCGGATCACAAGGTCAAGAGATCGAGACCATCGTGGCCAATGTGGTGAAACCCCGTTAAAAATACAAAAATTAGCTAGTGGTGGCACGTGCCTGTAGTTCCAGCTGCTCCGGAGGCTGAGGCAGGAGATCACTTGAATCCTGGAGGCAGAGGTTGCAATGAGCTGAGATCATGCCATTGCACTCCAGCCTGGCAACAGAGTGAGACTCTGTCTTGTCACACACACACACACACAAACACACACACACATGTAAGCTGTTGCATGTAAGCTGCTTTTATTATTGCTAACCAGTGCTTCATTTTATGAATACACCATAATTTATTTATTCATCAGTTGTTGGAAATTTGTTTTTTTGTTTTTAGTAATTCCCTACTAAGAATAAAGCTGCCTTTTTTGTTTATTAAGAATAAAGTTGAGTAAGTCTTTATGGAAATGCATGTTTTCATTTCTTTTGGATAAATATCTAGCACTGCAATTCCCTGGGTATAAGACAATCTGTGTTTACCTTTATGAGAAACTGCTGACTTGTTTTCCAAAGCAGTCATACAATTTTGTATTTTCACAAATAATACAGGTAAATTTAACATCCTCATTAACACTTAGTGTTATTAGCATTTTAGTGTTGTCCGTATTGTATTAGTATCTCATTTTGTTTTCATTTTTATTTCTCTCATGACTAATGATGGTGAGCTTCCTTTCATGTGCTTATTTGCCATTGCTATATGGAAATAATTCCTTTTATTGTTCTTTATGCAAATGGCAGATACTTTTTTTTTTTTTTTTTACAAACCAAAGGTTTCTGGCACCCCTGCGTTAAGCAATAGTTGGCACCGTTTTCCCAACACCATGTGCTCACTTCATGTCTCTGTGTCACACTTTGGTAATTCTTGCATTATTTTAAAGTTTTTGCCTATTATGATAGTTGTTATGTTGATCTGTGATTAGTAATCTTTGATGTTACTATTGTAGTTGTTTTGGGACATCACAAACTATGCCCATATAAGACAGCAAAATTAATAGATAAATGTTGGTGTGTTCTGACTGCTCCACCGACCAGCCATTTGTTGATGCGTATCCCTTTCCTCAGACCAACTTATTCCCTGAGACACAACAGTATTGATATTAAGCCAATTAGTAGCCCGATGATGGCCTCTAAGTGTTCAAGTGGAAGAAGAGTCACACGTCTTGCACTTAAAAAAAAAAGCTATAAATAATTTAAAAAGCCAAGATAGGCCAAAAGCAAGGCCTCTTGCACCGAGCCGTTGCCTCTTGCACCAAGCCATTAGCCACGTTGTGAATGCAAATTAAAAGTTCTGGGAGGAAATTAAAAGTGCTACTCTAGAGAATACACAAGTGATAAGAAAGCAACACAGACTATTGCTAATAAAGAGACATTTTTAGTGGTCTGGATAGAATATCAAACCAGCCACAACAGTCCTTAAACCAGATCCTAATCCAGAGCAAGGCCCTCACTCTCTTCAATTCTATAAAGGCTGAGAGAGATGAGGAGGCCGAAGAAGAAATGTTTAAAGCTAGTAGAGGTTGGTTTACGAGGTTTCAGAAAAGATGCAATCTCCATAACTTATAAGGTGAAGCAGCAAGTGCTGATGTAAAAGCTGCAGCAAATTATCCATGTCTAGCTAAGATCATTGGCAAAAGTAACTACCCTAAACAACAGATTTTCAGTGCAGATGAGACAGCTGTCTAATGGAAGAAGTTGCCTAGGACTTTAATAGCTGGAGAAATGTCAATGCCTGGCTTAGAAAGGCTTCACCGTTTTACATGTCATTAAGAACATTTGTAGTTCATGGGAGAAGGTTAAAATATCATTAGCAGGAGTTTGGAAGAGGTTGATGCCAACCCTCATGGATCACTTTGAAGTGTTGAAGACTTCCGTGGAACAAGTCATGGCGTATGTGGCACAAATAACAAGAGAACTAGAATTAGAAGTAGAGCCTGAAGTTCTGTCTAAATTATTGCAATCTCATGTTACAACTCCAATGGATAAGGAGTTGCTTCTTATGGGTGTATAAGAAAGTGATTTCTTGAGTATAAATCTACTCCTGGTGACAATGTTGTGATCACTGTAAAAATGACAAAGGATTTAGAATATTGCATATACTTAGTTGCTAAAGTAGTGGCAGGATTTGAAAGGATTGACTCCAATTTTGAAAGAAGTTCTACTGTGTGTAAATCACTATCAAAGAGCTTTGCATGGTACAGAGAAGTTTTCTTGTGAAAGGAAGAGCCAATCGATGTGGCAAATTTTATTGTTGTCTTATTTTAAGTATCTTCTCCAGTCATCTCAACCTTTAGCAACCACCACATTAATGAGTCAGCAGCTGTCAACATTGAGGCAAGACCTCCTACCAACAAAAGGATTATGACTTACTTAAGGCTCAAATGTTTGCTAGCATTTTTAAATAATATAGTATTTTTAAATTAAAGTATATTCATTGTTTTTTTTTTTTTTTTTTGGACATAATGCTATTGCACACTTAATAGACTACAGTATAGTGTAAACATAACTTTTATATGTACTGGGAAATCAAAAACTCCTGTGACATGCTTTATTAAGATATTTGAGGACGGGCGCGGTGGCTCAAGCCTGTAATCCCAGCACTTTGGGAGGCCGAGACGGGCGGATCGCGAGGTCAGGAGTTCAAGACCATCCTGGCTAACACGGTGAAACCCCGTCTCTACTAAAAAGTACAAAAAACTAGCCGGGCGAGGTGGCAGGCGCCTGTAGTCCCAGCTACTCGGGAGGCTGAGGCAGGAGAATGGCATAAACCCGGGAGGCGGAGCTTGCAGTGAGCTGAGATCCGGCCACTGCCTTCCAGCCCAGGCGACAGAGCGAGACTCCGGCTCCAAAAAAAAAAAAAGATATTTGCTCTATTGCAGTGGTTTAGAACTGAACCCTCAATATTTCTGAGGTATACCTGTTTATTGTTTGGTATAGTATCTATGTAAATATTTCAGACATTGTTTAAATAGTATTATTATTAATGAGTTGTAGATGTTCTTTAAGTATTCTGGGTAAAAGTGTTTTTCCAGTATGTGTTTTGAAAATATTTTATTTCAGTGTATGCCTTGCCTTATTGTTTCCCTAACAGTGTTTCTCAAAGTGATGTTTTAAATTTTGAGTAAATCTAAGGATTCTACTTACTGCTCCATGTGCTAAGAAGCCTTCCCACTCTAAATAATGGAAACATGAACTGTAATCCTTGAGCTCCAGATATTTTTCTTCCTATTCCTTTAGTTCTTTCTCCTTCCCTTTGTAGTCTACTCTCACACCTGAGTAGATCAGTGGTCAGTCAAAGACTTGAGGACAGAGCACACTGCAAACAGACAGAGGCCTCTCTCTTGGCCTGTGCATCTCTCTCTTTTCCGTGACTCTAACCATCAAAGTCTAACTGCATTGGCCTTTTGGAACTTAGTTTTATATCCTCAAATCAGTAAAAATTTTGTTCAATTGTTGAGTCTTCGCCCTTTTTCTGCACTGCACTCTGGACACCGCTCTCCAGAAACACGTTGCTGCAATTGTAAGGCTCACCTTATTAATTGCTCTTCTCTGAGAGATCACAGTTCTGCACTACCTTTTGTCTAATGCCTGTCAACCATTTTTTTTGTGTGTGTATTTTGTGTTTGTTTTTCTATTTGCTTAAGTGGAAGGGTAAATCTGGCCCTTGCTTCTTATGCAACATTAGCTGGAAACACTAATGTTTATCTTCATAATATTGAAAGTATTGTCAAAAATCTATACTGAGTATATGGACAAACATTTCCATTTGAATGAATTGTGGTGCCAGGAATAACCATATTCTGATATAATAAATATTTTACATAAGTATTACTGTATTTTTGTAAAGTCAGATTGCTTCCTTCTTTAAATAATGTCTATATGAATATTACAAATTTTCTTTTTTTTTTTTTTTCCTGAGACAAGGTGTCGCTCAATTGCCCAGACTGGAGTGCAGCAGCATGATAATAGCTCACTGCAAAGCTTCAATCTCCTGGGATCAAGTGATCCTCCCATCTCAGCCTCCTAAGTAGCTAGGAATACAGGTGCATGTCACCACATGTGACTATTTTTTTCTTTGCTTGTTTTCTTTTTCATAGAAATGAAGTCTTATTATGTTCCTCAGGCTTATTTTAAACTCCTGAGCTCAAGTGATCCTCTCCTCTCCCCTTGGCCTTCCAAAGTGCTGAGATTACAGGAGTGAGCCCCTGCGCCCAGCCACGATTTTTCTATTTGTATCATGAGTTAGCTCTCCTCTCCCCATCCATATTGCTAATTTTATATTGACAGCTCCACTTGGCTATCTCATAGCACCTCAGCTATTTCTCAAAGCCGGTTTACCCTCACCAGACACTTTTCCCTTAGAGAGTCAGCATTTGGCAGAATTTGAAGCAGGATTCCATAATCACTCAGTATTTAGTTTTAGAAACTGGCTGAATTAAATTACCTTTAAGTTTTCTAGTTGCCTAGCTCAGTTATGTGCAATTTAATGCAGTCATAGGCAATTTAATCAATTTGCATTCATTAATTTCCCATACAGTCCACTCTACAAATCTTTCTAAAAATTATATTGGATTATAATCACCCTATGATTAGACTTTCCAGTGTTTTCAGTTGCCAATAGGACAAAGTTTAAACTCCTATACATGGGATCCAATACACTCACAATTCAACTACCATTTATAATTCCAGTTTCACCCCTTTCTGCCTCTACTCCTCAAGAGTAAGTATAATCTGGTAGTCAAGTTTGTGGGTGTCTGAATTCAGATATATTTATTCCTTTGCTATTCATTCATGCAAATTTTACTAAAATGCTCTAATGCTTAGTATGAGAATTTGGAACACTCTGGTGTATGAATTTTAGTGGTAATGGTAGTGCATACATGATATGCTTGTGAGAATTAAGTGAAAGTGTACATTTCAAAGCATACTTGGTAAATGCTCATTAAATACTTGTTATTTGTATTATTCACTCATAAGTAGCTGCTTAAAATTTCAAAAGTACATTAAGCACAATCAGGAGGCCATAATTTTGCTCACATAGTTTGCACTGCCTAGAGTGTTCTTTGCCATTCGTGCGCTTGCTGAAATTTTTGTCACCATTCAAGGCCTGGCGCAAAATCCCTCATCTCTATAATTCCTTACCCACTGTCTATAGGTAAAATTATTATTTTCTTCTTTTGCATTCTCATAACTCAATGTTTATTCCCCAATTTTAAGAATAATATTAGCAACTAATTATTTATACACATAATTGCCAACCGTAGTAAATAGTGTGTTTGTTCAAGAGATGTGGAAAATTTACAGCTGAAGCAAGTCTATTGAAAAACATGTACATACACACATGCGCATGCACACGTGCATAAGGTTATCTTTATTCCTGCATTTGTAGACCTCTTATTTTCCCTGAAATGTTCATTTACTTGAAAAATATAATTTGAAGGCCTATATTCCTTCTGAACTATTTTTAATCTAAATTTTCATTTAATTCATTTGAACATATTCTTGTGTTCATGACCTTCATCGTGTAGATGTTAAATAAACAGTCACAAAAATATGATTGTAACCTTTAATAGTAAAGTAAAAAAATTCTATAGTGGCAAGCATGACGGTTCACACCTGTAATCCCAGCACTTTGGGAGGCCAAGGCAGGCAGATCACCTGAGGTCAGGAGTTTGAGACCAGCCTGACCAACATGGAGAAACCCCGTCTCCACTAAAAATACCAAATTATCCAGGCATGGTGGTGCATGCCTGTAATCCCTGCTACTCAGGAGGCTGAGGCAGGAGAATCATTTGAATCCGGGAGGCAAAGATTGCAGTGAGCCAAGATCATGCCATTGCACTCTAGCCTGGGCAACAAGGGCTAAATTCCATCAAAAAAAAAAAAAAAAAAATTATAGTGGCAAGGAACAAATGAATCTGACTTGATAATTTAGGAAAGGCTTCACTGAGTTGAGATGACATGTGAAGAATGAGTAGAAAGTGATTGATTTGGAGGGGAGAAGGCAGGGTGGGCAAAGATTCTAAATTGTGAGGAACATAAACTCCTAAAAGCAGCACCAGAAGTTTTTAGTTAAAAAGGTGGTGTCTGCAGTCATACTGCTGATTTCAAAGTCTGAAAGGGGGAACATCCTGGGATATGTAGCTAACATGACTGGATTTGTAGCTTTAAAAGTCACTTTAGCAGAAAGCAGTGTGGAGACTACATTAAAGGACAACTACAGTGAATGTGATAATAAAGAGGCTATTTCAGTCACCCAGATTTGAGATGATGAAGGGTGAAGGCTTAGATAAATACTGTCAGGGCAGAAATAGAGACAAAGAGGGAATCAAGAACTACTCAGAAAGTATTATTCACAGGACCTGCTGATGGAATGAATGTGGGATGGGAAAGAATACAGGGGAAATAATGACTCCTAGGTTTCAGACAACTAGATTTATGAACTAGTGTAAGAATCAGAATGTTGACACCTTGCTTGTGATTTACTTTCTAATTTAGAAAAAAATTATCTTAATGACTTGGAGTTTAATGACATTTCCTAAAAGGTGGTAAAACTAATCTTACCCTGAAATATTCTTTGAAGATTGATAAAACAAACATACAGAGAACAACTCGGAAACAATATTTGAATCTCCAATATTTCACACAAAAGAAATGTTTAATAAATGGTACTAGATGAATTTCTTAGTTGGATACACTCTCATGCTAACAGCCCGAACAAGGGATAGTACAGAGTATGTGCATACCATATGGTTGATGTTGTGGTAAATCACATCTACATGAAGTGTAGCAGAAACTTTACTTGTTAAATTATTCCACTGATATGCTTGAAAAGCTAATTTTGAGGAATTCATTTATCTGTTTTTCTTTATTTTGGTTTGTACGTGGAAATATAACCATCGCCAAGATTAATCCTATCGGAAGAATTGAAATTTCCCTTTCACATTCCAAATATTTTTATGGAGGATTATTATTAATAACTATTTTGTTTTTATGCATCATTATATTTTCAGTGAGAAATGTAAATATTTTCTCCAAAAATATAAATCTATCAAATATGCAAATAAATGCATCAGAGTATATATATTAAAAAGTATGTATGCATACTTTGATGTATTTGATGTACATATAGTTATTTTGATGCATTTTTTTTTTCCAAGATGGAGGTTCGCTCTTATTGCCCAGGCTGGAGTACAATGGTGTGATCTAGGCTCACTGCAACCTCCGCCTCCTGGGTTCAAGTGATTCTCCTGCCCCAGCCTCCCGAGTAGCTGGAATTACAGGCATACACCACTACTCCCAGCTAATTTTTTGTATTTTTAGTAGAGATGGTATTTCATCATGTTGGCCAGGCTGGCCTAGAACTCCCGACCTCAGGTGATCCACCTGCCTCAGCCTCCCGAAGTGCTGGGATTACAGGCGTGAGCCACCACACTAACCCTTTTGATGCATTTTCATCAGAAATGTTGAAACAATTACAAATTGATTAATGGCATAGCTAACCTGACACGAATATTCCCAAAGTATTTATATCTATATCCATCTAGATAAATTCATTCTGAATTTAGTGTGATTCTACGGCTAAACTGAATTCAAAATTACTAGAGTTGAAAAATATCTTTTAATTACGTGCTATAATCAACCAAGAAATAGACATACTTTGAATTATTAATCTCTTCCAACATATTATTTTAAAATCTACCCAGAAAAATGTCACCTTCTCAAATTTCCTCTTACGAGCATTGAGAATCATAGTTTATAATAATCTCACGTTCAGAAATTGTAAAAATATACTAACTATTTCTTTTTCTTTATAGGAGTTAAATAATCTTGTCATAAATATCACTACATCTCACTATGGTAATTTTACAAAATATCCTTTTTGGGCAAAGCTAAAATTCATTAAATTTTCTTTCTAAAGTAATGTTTTTTAATCCTCCATGACTGGTTTATTTCTAAAGTGACTTCAAATATTCTATGTGATGATTTGAGAATTATAATTTTTCCCCAATGTATGTGAATAAAATGGTTTTATAAGCTTGAAAATTTTTTAGGATTACCATCATTAATATGTTCCTTAAAGTTGCTATATGTATGAATGATCATGTTAAAGCTTTGAAAATTGTGTTTGGAATTGAGAAAATGAAACACCATTTAGCTCTACTTCACAGAATTCTTTTTACTGTACTTGTCAAGGAAAAAACGAAATTTAAGCAAAATCTCAGAATGTTTTGCCCTTACGGTTAATTGTATAAATGGAACCCAAATGCCCCAATCAAAATAACCACCCTTATATTCTCCAACTCCAGACTTTATGTGCTCAGAACCACAATGATGGGGGAAAGTTTTACAAACATTCTTTAAGTCACCATACCCTTTCCACAGTTCTTGCCAAACTTCTACACAGTAGGAACTATGAAAATGAGTGCCAAACCCTCACGTTCCTGATATAGCTTCCAACAGCTGCAAACCCTTAAGCTTCAAGTGCAGCTGCCTTGAACAGAAATATTGAAGGGACCCACAAAGGCAGATACACTGATTACATATGTTCAATAACTTTCAAGCAATAATAAGAATATGTGGTTATATTAAGGCCGTAAGACAGGAGGGAAACTGCACAAGCAGTTTCTAATTGACCTTGCAAAGAGAGTCTGATCTCTCTTATTGTGCCTCTATTAGTCTCCAAAACATCTACTTTTGTTAGGATTATATATTTTTTTTCAACACACAAGCCCACACCAAATGGAGGGCAATTATATTGATTCAGTTAGTGCCCATGCTTTGATTTGTAATTTTCCAAGGGCAAACCATTTGAACAGTTAATTCCTGAAAAGCCTAAAGCAATTCCTGGCACTAAATTATTACTACAGATCCAATATATGGGATATATATATATATACCAAATTGGAGAATGGAACCTACCACAGACATCTGAGCTATAACATATAAAAACAAAGAGCAAATTCAAGTAAAACCTCACATCTGATGAAAATAACCTAAAACATGTTTTTGTTCCAATTTTTCAAAACTAGATTGGCCATGCAGTTCTCTTGTTCCCATCAGTGATTAAAACAATTTCACTTAATATTTTAAAACTTTGTCCCTCTTCTTCTACGGAATGTTAGCAAACTACATTGGCAAATTGGTCTTTTATTCTTCCAGCTTCTACATTTTTTCAGTTCAATGAACATTGTTGACAAGGTCCATGTGAAGATAGAAATGGAATTTAAGATTTTTGTTCTTGTATGGATACAAGCTTTTCTAAATCCACATCTCTGTCATTTTAGTACCATTATATTCATTTATGCCTCATTTCTGTGCCAGACTTCCTACTTCTTCAAATATTTAACCTTAGCTGCAAAGGAATAATCCTGGAGTATTATAAATAAAGTCTGAGAGTAACTTAAATGCAAAGTGACACTAACATTTCTTTAAGCTCTTGGGCATCATAAATGTCAATCTATAAGTATTATCATTTTAATAATCTACAATTATTGTCTATCCTAATGCAAGAGTGGGGTGATGCAAAAATTTGGGAAGAATGTAATTCTAAACAATTATTTAATTTATGGTTTAACTTCCTCCTCAACCCACACTTTGGTTATAGTTAAAATGATATGGAAGCACACAGATTTGTATTACTCTAGCTATCTTAATGGGTTTCTTTTTCTCTTCTGTATTACATAAGAACATAATTCGTATTGATTTCATATGTACTGACCCCTTATTGGGATATGTGGAACATTCTCCACTATTTTATTTATATATATATATGCATATATATACACATACTCTATTTTATATATATATATACACATACACACACACACACATATACTCAGTATATGCACATACTTATATAGGTATATATGTATAGAGATATGTGTGTGTGTATATATATGTATAAGTGTGTATAACATTATGATAAAAGCCTTTATGTGTAAGCTCTTGTTAAACTTTGGATAACATAAAGCTTTTGTTAGACCTTTGATAAGACTTTCTGTCCCTGACCAGTGGGGTTTATCATTCAACTTGTATTTGAAATGTTCTCCTCCCAGATATAGCACTGCTTTCTGAAATTTATTGTTGAGAAACATTTCTTGCAAGGCAATTCTGTCTGCTTTTGTTCTTTCTTTGAGAATGCTTTGGGGCTACAAGTAGATCAAGACAAACGTATGCCAACTCTCTTTCCCACACCAAGTGGAGTGAAAAGTGTGACCTCAAACTCCAGCTGCACAAAGCATTTAAGGATCTAGGGAGATTCTTTATCAAGGAGTTTCCAATAATCAAGAATGCAAGCTTGCTTCATTGAGATCTCAACACAATGATCCCTCCTTCTAAAGCCTTTTTATGTTAAATTGAATTTGAATCCATTCCTTGGTGAACTTTAATCTTGAGCTAATTATGACTCAATGCTCCTCTGGCTCAGTAGTCTTCTGCAGCTTGGGATATGTTTTGAAACACTGCCAGATGAATGCAATGATGGATTGTTAGCCAAACAGTACATTGGAAGATGAGGACTACCTGTCTTCTCTGAGTATGACTTTTTTTTCTCATCAGATGCCTGCTTTAAGGGATGGAAAATATAGAAGCATATGTGGACATGAGTCTCTGTGCATTTTTCATGCATTTATGTATATATTACACATGCATCAACAAAAATGTGCTAGGCACAGTAAAACATAGTTTCAATGTTTTTCTTGCCAGGTCTTTGGGAATTTATTGGCATATGGCATAAAAATAACAATGAATTATTGTTAAAAATAACTAAAATTTGTTAATGCTGTGTGCCAGACACTCCTAATTTCTTCATGTTAATCCTCATATCAATACCATGAATTGACACTATTTAATTCTGTTTTGAAGGTGAGTTAACTGAGTCTTAAGGAGTTTAAGTTACTTGTCCAAAGTCATCTGGTAAGCTAGGATTCAAACCTAGGCAATCTGCATAATATTCCTTCCTAACCACAACACTGATCTAGTTCTGCAGTAAAAATAACTTGAAGTCTAGGAAGGTGTTGGCATGATACAGATAACCATGTTATTCTTAGAAAAATTATATTTAAGTTAAACTTCCTGAAGGAAATTGAGAAATAGTACATAATTTTTTCATACTTCAACCTAGACAGACTATTTTGCAAGATTACAAGACATGCTACTTTACTTAGTGTACGTGCATGAATGTAGATATAGATGTAATTGGAATATGTATCAATCTCTCATAGCCCTACTTGGGGATGTTTCTTGCTGATGAATTCTTCTATTGGAACTTAGCTTTGTGTGCCTGTACTGATAACAAGGCGTTCCTGGCATTCTGGTTCCTCCTCCTTCAGTACATTTCTCCCACAGGCTCATAGAACACTGTCCTACTGTATGTAGATAAAATGGAGGTTGTGAAATGCAGTTCATGTTTTCATTCTTGCTTTGACTGAACATCTGCTCACCCAAGACCAGCTTTTTTTAGTTCCATCTACTCATTACTATGGTTACCATAGTATATACTCTATTTTAGGCCTGTATCTATTGGCATGTGGCCATTCTCTCTGGGGGGAAAAAAGAAGAAGTTTTCCAGAGCCAAACTGGCCTTCTATTCAGTAAATATGGTAATTTTTGCCTATGCTAAGTTTCAGCCCCTCCCCTCTCCTTTTATGTTTGGTGTTCTTCTGTTTAGAAAAGGATCTTTCCATCCAACATTTTTTGTGTGGATTTAACCACACATTTTCTACTTAATTACCTCCTCTGTTTTGAAAAGTTTCCTCTTAATTGCACTCATAGAAGGTTTGTTTCTATAGTCATTGTAATATTTAAATGTGACAGTTGCCTGCTTATATTCTTCTAAATATGGTGTCTAGGAAGAAGGTGCTCTGATATTTTTTAAAGAAGATCATGCTGTTACCAGATTTTAGCTACACTATAGACCTGTGTTGTCCAATATTATAAATACCAAGTAGCCACATGTGGCATCTGAATTCTTAAACTGGACTAATCTGGGTTAAAATGTATAGATTTTGAAGACAAAATAAGAAAAAAAAAAACACAAAATAGCTCAATAAATTTTAAATTATTACACACTGAAATAATACTTTAGTAGATATATTAAGTAAAATAAAATCTACTATTAAACTTCCTTTCACCTTTTAATTTAATTTATTTTTTTTAATGTGACAGCTAGGAAATTTAAAACTAAATATGTAGCCCACATTATATTTCAAACAGGCAGGGCTTCTTTAGACCACTTCTGAAATTTGAGATAATGTCAGTAAACAAAATTAGTTAGTATATTCACTCTTTAAGGTCATACGTTCATTCTTATTGTTAATTATAATTCCCTTGCTTTAGATGCCGTTCTGTAGTTCATAATTGTCTGTCGTTTAAAGATAACATGATCAAATTCCCAAAGAAAATGTGAATTGCATAATCTTCACTTTTCAGCAAGAACTAAACATATTGTGTGTGTATATGACAGATATTAAGGTAGATCTCTCTTTCGCTCCCACTTTCTCTCACACACACACACATCACAATTTCTTAGTTGGACTAATAAATTATTATCTTCCACAACTATAACCTATATTTGCTAATGTAAAAATATCTTTTTTATGAGGGAATGACCCTTCATACTCATACATATAAATACAAAATATCTGAGGAATAAAGACGCAAAATTTGTAAAACTCATGTTTTTTTTTTTTTGTTATAAAAGTAGTGTGATCCGTCATTATACCAAGACCCATTGAAATTATGTACAATTTCATGTATTTTATAAGCCTATTGCCTTAAGTTCTACTTGCAACCAACATTCATAATAAATTAATAGCGGAGAAAAATACAAAAATCAATAGGAAATTCTAGTAATTTAGAGAATTTGTCCTTCCTATCCTACAGAATAGATTCAAAGTATTTCAAATAATTGAAATTTTTAAGGGTGAATTCATATCAGTAAGGAAATATTAAAGTATTTATAGTAGAAAGTATATACAGCATATTAGATATTGTAATAAATTTTTAAAAGGTTTTTACACAAAATGTCAAAATAAAACGATTATTCTTTTTTTTTTGAGGTCATGAGTCTAAGCAGAAAATGAGGGGGCGGTCTAAGTAGAAAATGAGGGGTGGGACTTAGGGGGAAATTGAAGAGGAAGGGCCGCGAAAGAGCCAGGGAGCAGGGCCAGGAGGAAAGGGTGGGAATGGTGGGAGGGCAGAGGGTGTGAGTGAGAGGGAAACAAGAGAGAAGATGGAGGGGTGAAAAGTGGATCAAGACAGGAGGGAAGAAGCAAGGGGGCAAGTGGAAGGGGAAGTAGCAAAAGGGAGGATCGAGGTTGTGGAAAAGAAGATGGAGGTGACCAGGAGGCAGCATGTTGGGGAGAAATAGGAAAACAAGACAGAGGATGGGAAGGTGGCGAGAAGCGAGGCCCAGGACCAGGGAAGAGCAAGACGGGAAGCAAAGAGGAAAAGTGAGGGAACAGATGAAGGAAGAGGGCAGGAAATAAGGGGGAGAATGGAGGGCTAAAATTATTTTATTACAGGCCATTAGTTTAATAAAATATTTTTATTATTTATTTAATTATACATTGTAAATAGTCTAGTTTTCTGGAAACTTTTCTCATCCATAAAATCTCATCTCAGGTTATATGAAATTAGATTGAAATTCATGAGGTAAATTACAGATTATGAACATAGAGATTAACTTTAGAATTTAATTATAAAAATATTTTCATTGTTACTCTGAAATCTTCATTACATAAAATGTATTAATATATTTATGAAAACAAAATTTATAGAATAGCAAATATATAAATGGAAAATAAATTTTTATTCCAAAATATTTACTTTTAAAAAGATCAATTCGGAGATTTGCAATTATGTAGACAGAACTTAAACTAGCAGTGATCAAAGTTTAGTTTGTGATTACTTATTGCGTTTTAGATGATTAACTTTTAAGGAAAAAACTATTGATTTTAGTATTTAGTCAATTGTAAGAAAAGAAAGACATGGATATATACTATCACTTTTCAGTACATTTGGTGGACTTTAAGAATATGACAAAAATCTGTTAAATATAGGATATAGCACAATCTAGAAAGTGAAAAGTACATCTCTTCTTTTCAGTGCATTCAGATTAAATTTCTTGCAATGGAACACAATGTAGTATGGCAAATTCAAAAGTAATTTCCTTTTAAAATTTAAAAATAACCTCCCTGATGCCCCAAGGCTTAGAATTCATTTAAATTATAACAGATATTTAGTAACTTTGTATGTATACCCTATGTCTTGGTTAAAAGTCACAAGCTGAAAACAAAAGAGAAAAGTGTCAGTGCTCATAGGCATTACACCTTTGAAAATGTCCTTCCTTAAAACATTTTAAAATTAGCACATTTACCAGATTATGTTCTTACTTTCTTGTCTTAGAACTGTATTTTTCTTCATTTCAATTTTTCTTTGGAAAGTAGAGTATATCCTGGCAAGCTAGAACAGTTTGAAACTTTGAAATAATAATAAAGTACTCCTTGGTATCATTCTATTAACTAAAGCCACTCTCCTGACCTCATTGTGTTGTTTCTTTGCTTGTTTTAGTTTCCTCTATGTGTGCTAAGCATTATGGTAAAGAAGTAAATGATGAGGCTAAAGACTCTAGAATCAGTATTGTAGAAAAGCTTCAACATCATCATGGTCAAGTTAGAGTGTTACTGAGTTGGAATACTAGCCAACTAGTATTCCAACTAGTATTGAGGAATACTTTCTTCCTTGTGTTGCATTTTGTACAATCTAGGGGAGGTGAAAACACCAACTTAGGGAGCGTCAAGGGAGGTCTTAAAGTTTTTTTGTGATAAAAATCTTGGTAGGTGCTTCAACTGAGAATTTTGGAAGATAGCAAGTTTTCAACCCAATTTCTAATTTGACACAAGAATTACAAAGTTACTATTGTCATTTTTCACATCTTATATAAGACATGCTCCATCGTGACCAGCAATTTCATGAAAATAGTATCAATAGAGCTAACTAAAGAACTAATGAAGTGACTCCCTAAATCAAGTCCTGATATATTATTAATGATAAGAGTCTTAGCTGGAATCAAGACTCTTTATAGAATGAGATTGCATTATTTCAGTTTCTTATCCTAAATGATAAAATCATTTATAACTCTGAAATGTTAAGTCATCGATAATATGTATGTAATAAGTCGAGACATGTAAATAATAACATATTTCAGTGTAGCAAACTTAATAAAGATACTGAATGTTTTAATATAGTCAAGAATGTGAACATTTACTCTGGGGTAAGAACTAATAAATAGTGTTAAAATATTTTTTCTTCTATGCCTTTTAAATAAAGCACAGATTTATGTGTGTGTGTGTGTGTGTGTTTGTGTCTGTGTGTGTATACACACACATACATATCAACTCATCAGTGCCTTGGATTGATGTTATGGCCACCTGTTAAAGCTGTGTTCTTTTAACTACCACACTAAATTGCCATTGAAAAAAACAAGGATTGGTTTCTTCAGATTAGGACAATTTTAAATTGTCTTTTCTCAATTTTACCCTGTAAGTGAAGACTTAGAGTAAAGAATGAACAGATGTTAACTTGTCTTGCCATTTAGATTTCTGCAGACTACTCTCCAAGACTTCCTAGACTAGAATTAAGAACATCTCTTTTCACTGGTGGTGTATCCAGTGATGGGCACTGTGAAAAACAAAAAGAGGTAGATTACATATACATGAAAAATAATTTGTAATAATTTACAATCACATTGATGACATTTTAATATTAAGCAAATATAATGTTATTTTTTTTCTGGAAATGAGTCATTGAGACTTAGAATTTTGGATTTATTTGTAATATCCTGATATGAACATCTGCTATGAGCCACTTGATATTTACATATCACATGATTTAATGAACTATGTAGTCTCCAGATCCTTTGTGGAACTTTCTCTGAAGGATATATATAGCTGAATAATGGTGAAAAAATAATAATAACTAGTGAGGAAGACAACTGAATCCTGCTTATGATAATTTTGTGAATAAGCTGAAAGAAATGACTACAAGTCAGGACTTTTACTTTTTTAGATTGATATGCTTATTCATGCAAATTATATTTTTCCACTGTGCCAGAACATTTCATTAATAAAAGGGAAATACCTCATTGCCAGTGGGATTGAACAGTCTCTCATCCACATTTCTATTTTACTCCAGCAGATTGGACTTTCCTGCCTTCCATTTCCCCCTTTTCTGTCACAAAAAGAGCATGCACGCACGCACACAGACTTCATTCTCTCTTATTACTTGCCAGCTGTAATGCCGAAATGCCAAGGTCTAAAATGTGTTGTTCCCCCACCCCCCCACCAAACAGCAGCAGCAGCCACATCTGGACCTGTGAAACTTTAATCTTGGCTGGTTTCCTTCTTTTTCTTTATGGCCTTCCAGGCACCTGTGGACGTCCTGTATATATACAATGACATCAAACCATAGTTGGAAATCTGATTCTCTTGGTATAATGAACAATGATTAGTTAGAAGCATATAAAACCACAAACTGCTAGTAATAAAGAACAATTTCAATGAATTGTAGATAAGGGGCAATGAAAACTTAACTTAAAAATTAAGTGAATTTAAAACAGTAAATGTAACTAGAATCACCTGAATCTTTCATTTTCAAACTTTATTATAAAATTGTGTGTTGGGATTAAAAGCAGAAACTCAACAGACTTTGTTTAAGGTAAAAAGCTCTTGTCATAAAATAGTAAGCCTTGATTTTAAGCTAAAAAATACTTTGGAAGAAAGCCAAAAATTCTTCCAAATACCCTTGGCAAATTCCTTAGTCATCTAAGATGTCTTTTTGTGATCCAGATTGAATGGCTTCAAAGTGGGATTTGGAGATTACTCAGAAAAGCAATCAATAGTTCCAAAAAGAAAACCATGTCTGTCACAGGTATTGACTACTTGAAACTTCATTCAGTACATTTCTACATAGATCATGACATTCAAATATAAAACCTGGGATACTGACTTTGATCTATAAAACCTAACAGTGTATGATTCTTTCCTTTCTTTCCATGGCATGGAATCATTGGTTTATGTCTTAGATGCCTTGGCTAGCCACCCTCAGATATGCATATCAAAGAGATAGATATAGAATAATCCATTTCTATACTTTTCATCCTCTTTGATTTAATAAAATCCAAACCATTCTTATCTCAGAATATGAGGGAAGGACCGTTGCAGACATTAGCGTATGCTTCATGGAGGAGTTGAAATATTTTTTTAAAAAAAGTGCTTGTAGCATTCTAAAATACCTAGTCATTTAAGCATGCAAAAAAATAAATAAAAAACCACTACCATATCCCATGTACTACAGGGGGAAGAAAGTGGTAGAAAGTCAATTGTAGATGACTATTTTGGGTGGTATAGCAAAAATAAACTAGGTAATACCCTTGCTGTGATAAAACAAATGAAAATGTACATGTGCCTTTCTACTTTATGTCCTCACCATCTCTGCCACTGGTATCTTCCAAATGTTTACTATGATATTCATCAAAACACATGAACTTCATTGGAAACATTTAAGTCAGTAGATCTTATTACTTAAAAGCATATGATAATTTATTACTTTTTTTACTTGTTTCAGAGTTTGATATTATAATTCCTAATAGTTCGGGAGGTACATTTAAAAAGTCATTTTTCTCACCCATACTTTACTTTTGAGATAATTATCAACTTCACTTTTGAAGTGTGCTATGAAAATACCTAATAATGCGATCTATTTTTTTTAAGTTCACTTTTATTTTAAGTTCAGGGGTACATGTGCAGGTTTGTTATATAGGTAAAAATGAGCAATGAGACATATATCCAGGATATAAAATATTTATTTCTGCTAAGTATAAGCCAATGATGCCTTAAAATATATTGCACATAACTGGCCTTGCTTTTATTTTACTTACGTTATTGGTTATGAGAATCTGTGTTTTCTAGATTATGCCTTCGTCTTTGCTTATTAGGTAAAAGTGTCAGGCATCTGATATGGATTATTATGATTGGCCCAAAATCACTATTATTGAATTAATCATATAGTGGAACACATCAATTAGACCAGCAGTTACAAGCCCTAAGTTGGCCAGAAAAATAATACCATAAAATTTTGCAGTGTGGGACTGTAATTTATTTCAAGGCCAGAGAGCAAGAAGAGAAGTGCAAGTATGTAATATAAAATAACACAACTTTTGAAATTATACATTGTGTTCCCTCTTATTTTGCACTAACTGTTTATTTTAATTTTCAATTAGAAGATATAACGTAACACTGTATTTTATAAGGGTATGGTAAGCAAAACTACAGCCTCCATCTTATTTTAGAATCTCATTGTTGTTCACTTGGATATTATAATAGTCACATGATCTAATTGTTCAGTCTTTCTTCTAGGTCTCTGGGAGACTGTCCTTCCTAAAATTTTGATATGTGCATGTTTCTTCTTTGATTACAGTCTTCCTCAAATCTTTTGCCATGACCACACATGTCCATCTTTTTGGCTTCCCTGGGCCACATTGGAAGAAGAATTGTCTTGGACCACATGTAAAATACATGAACACTAACAATAGTTAATGAGCTAAAATAAAATAAAATAAAATAATATAAAACAAAATAAAATAAAGACCAGGCATAATGTGGTGATATCCACGACCACATTTAAGCAAAAAGATTCTCACATTCAAAGGGTTGGACATGGCTGAATGACAACATCTCAAAACTCTTCTTAGTCCAACTTGTTTCATTAAAATGTCTGGTTTGAAACAGAAAATTACATGTAATGTCTTGAACACTCAATGTTTTACTGCCTTCATGCCTTTATTCATAATGTTACCTCTGCCAAAATGTCATTGATTTCTCTTAACCCCCTTCACGGCATCCTCATTTGCTTGATGCAGTCGGTTTTTTTTCTTAAAAGTTCCAGGTTTTAATGTAGCTGACAGGTTGATGGGTGCAGCAAACCACCATGGCACATGTATACCTATGTAACAAACTGGCATGTTCTGCACATATATCCCAAACTTAAAGTATAATAACAATAATAAATAAATAACTGAATAAAAAGTTCCAGGTCGAAAATGACCTCTGTTAGGAAATTATCTGTGAGAGGAAGTTGAAATTATTTCCCAGATAGTTTGTATAACTCTGTGTCTGTGATTCAGTTAAATTTTTGCATTTCTTTCCGTCATGTATTTGTATGCCTTTCCCTCCTATGGGAATTTGAGTTCCTTTTCTGCTGAGATTGAATTTCATTCACAACTGTGTTTCTAGTAGTATCTTGTAGGGGCCCCAAATCCTTAGAAAATATTTGTTGAATGAATAAAGGAAGTGAGTCAAAATGAATAAAAGTCAATACAATAAAAGATATTTTCATTCTGTATAAATTTACCATAGGTTGTTGAAATAGATCAGTTATAATCAACGGATTCAATGTAAATAAGAGTCTGTCTCATCAAAAGAAAAACCTTCAAATATTTTATGCATTCCAAGCAACATTGCATTTTTCAAAGATATTTTTCTCCTATAAGAAGCTTCTTGTTCCAAAAATTACTGTCTATTTTGTCTCTCTTCCCCTCTATCTCCTGCTCTTTCATTTTCTTTCTCTTTGACTATTTCTTTCTTTCAAGAACTGAACATTTATGTTATATCAGAACTTTCTCTAGGACATGGTGTTAAAGGGGTCATTCATGTTTACATATGTTTATCAAGCGGTATTGTGACAATGCAAATGAGTATTATGAAACGTAAAGATGAGAACACTAAAATAGTTTTTCCCACATAGGTCTGCCATAAATAATAACTGACTTATCTTATTTCCAGTCCTTATTCATTTGATTCATTTTGGTTTTTCTGAGTAATATTCCTAAAGATTTACACTGGATTTGAAAAATAATTTACAAACACACTTATTTGTACAAAAGAAATTATATGCAACCCAACAAATTTGATTATTGAAAGGTAAATGGAGGCACTTATAAAGTTTTAATTCATAAACTGAAAATCGTATTCTGTCAACCATTATCCCAATAAGTTAGAGCATACTATAAATTATCTTTCTGTTTTATTGTGTGGAAAATATATGCAAGTATTACACTACATTGTTGCCATTAATCCTAGTTTATATTTTAACTCTGGCTAAAAGATCTAGCAAAAAGGAAAACAGCCTTACGATTATCCATTTATCAAAGAGACCATGTTCCATAGCTGCTTTTCTATATTGAAGCTTGCATCATTTGCATGCTTTTATGCTTGAAATCTGTGATGAAATGCCACATTACTTGCATGTAGCTAGCACTGGTGAAAGTTATAAAATTGGAGCTAGTTAAAAAAAATGCTACTTTGAAAAATTAAACATTCTGTGAAAAAAGATGGTTATAATGTACAATTCATAATGTTATAGATTTTTTAAAGATCTCATATACAAATCCTGAGAGATCTTATAAAAATCAAGAATAATTTTGCATGCTGTCATGCATTCTGTTAGAAATTACACATGCTCTTTGATAGTACCTTGCTATATGTGAAAAAATCCTAGTATAATTCTTGGCATATATCAATGGCTCATTATTTCCCACTACCTTTGCCTACCTGCTTTTCTTTCTCCCACTACCTCCCTTTCTCTCTTTTTCCTTTCCTTCCTAGCATTTTTTTCACCTTTTCCCCATCATGACTACTTCATTTTACACGAAGTACCCCCTGATTATTTCAATGAAAACTGACTACCTGCTTTCTGACTGTCATTGAACATATCCAATGACCTAGAATTAAGTTATTTTACGTATTTTATTTTGAAAGATCTTTTGGAATTCTCTCATATGCAAATTTGCACCTCTCTGAAAATATTGTGAATCTATTAAGAGTAGCGATAAACTCATCAACAGATTTTGCATATTTCAGACAACCTATTATTTCCTCCTATACATTTAAGTTCCTTATAGATTCTAAGTATTAAACCTTTGTTAGGTGCATAGTTTGCAAGTATTTTATCCTATTTTGTATGTTGTCTGTTTATTCTATCAGTTTCTTTTGCTGTGAAGAAGCTCTTAAATTTAATTAGATCCCATTTCTCAATGTTTGCTTTTGTTGTGATTGCTTTTGGTTTCTTTGTCATGAAATCTTTGCCAATGCCTATGTTCATGATGATATCGCCTAGGTTGTCTTCCAGGATTTTTATAGTTTTGGGTTTTACATTTAAGTCTTTAATCCATCTTAAGTTAATTTCTGTATATGGTGTAAGGAAGAGGTCCAGCATCAGTCTACTGCATATGGCTAGTCAACTATCCCAGCACCATTTATTGAACAGGGAGTCTTTTCCCTATTGCTTGTTTTTGTCAAACTATCATTTTAAAAACAGGTCTATGATATTGTGCCTGTAACAGCCTTCTAGACTATTTTCAACACAAGGATAAATTTTTATATCATATAAATTTTCACAAAACTAAATAAAAATAATCATCAAACTAATATGCATAACATATTTATAAAATACATACCACTTATAAATTCAATTTTTCACAAGGAATTTTACAAAATAAAATTAGTCACTCTGTATCTTTTCTGAAACTGTGATCTACCCATGGGTTTTAGTTATATATTCAAAAACCCAAATCAGTCAAAAGCAAATAATTCAAGAAAATATTTATTGTTTATGCTTCATGAATCACTTAACTTTGGTTTATATTTTTCTCCCATACTATAGAATTAATCAATTTAGAATTTGATCAGAAATACTTATTTAACCATTATCACTATGAATGCCCTTGCATAGGCAACCAACATGCATCTTTCCTCTAAGCTATTGTAAAAGCTCTCTAAATTATCTCCATACTTGCACCGGCAGCTCTATAGTCCATACTCCACCATGTTGCCAGAGTGGTTCTTTTAAAGTAGGCCAGATCACAGAGGGATATTATTTAGCCATAAAGAGAAGAGCATCTTGCCGATTGTTATAACATGGATGAAACTGAAAGACATTATGATAAGTGAAATAAACCTGACAGAGAAAGACAAATACTGTATGATCTCACTTACATGTGGAATCTGAAAAGGTAAACTCACAGAAGCTGAGAGCAGAACAGTGGATACTAGTGTTTGAGGGTGGGGAAATGGTGAGATGTTGGTGAGAGGATACAAATGTTCTATTATAAGATAAACAAGTTCTGGTGATTTAAATTACAGCATGAGTGGTGATGGATGTGTTAATCTGATTGTGATAATCATTAAACAACGTAAATGTATATTGAATAACATCATTGTGTTCTTTGAATATATTCAATCTTTACTGGATAATTAAATACTTTATTCTCTAAAATAAAATAAAATGTGGCAAATCATACCACTCCTCTGCTCAAAACCTTGCAAATACAAGTTTCCTCACGGCCTGCCTATTCCTTGACGGTCTACAAGACTCTTGGTGGTTATACTCCCTCATATGTCTCTGATCTCCTCTGCCATCTGTCCCCTGGCTCGGGCCACTGCAGCCACACAGCTTCCTTGCTACTCCTAGAATACTTCCTCCTGTATACTTTGAGTCTCTTCTGTCTCAGATTCAGACATCCTGTGGCAGATTTTCTGTCTGCATTCAGATCTTTGTGCAAATGTGACCTTTCCAGAGAAGTTCTCCCTGACCTTCCAATCTAAAACAGCACCTCTCATCACTCTCTTTTTTGTCCTACTTCGGTAGTATTTTTTTAAAATCATAATTTGATTGTTTGGTTGGTTAGTTGATTGTCTATTTCTTCTCACTTGAATGTAAGTTTTTTTGTTGTTGTTTTTGAGGTGGAGTCTCACTCTGTCGCCCGGGCTGGAGTACTGTGGCTGGATATCAGCTCACTGCAAGCTCCGCCTCCCGGGTTCACGCCATTCTCCTGCCTCAGCCTCCCGAGTAGCTGGGACTACAGGCGCCCGCCACCTCGCCTGGCTAGTTTTTTGTATTTTTTTAGTAGAGACGGGGTTTCACCGTGTGTTAGCCAGGATGGTCTCGATCTCCTGACCTCGTGATCCGCCCGTCTCGGCCTCCCAGAGTGCTGGGATTACAGGCTTGAGCCACCGCGCCCAGCCTTGAATGTAAGTTTTATAGGAGCAGGAACTTCATGTATCCATTACTGTAACTTCAGAGTTCAGAACCCTGCTCCATACTTGACCCAACTAAACAACTGTTTAAAAAATATGTAGATAGATAGATAGATAGATAGATAGATAGATAGATAGATAGATAGATAGATAGATGATAGAGACATACATTCTCCATTGTGACATGTCTGTAGGTCTATTATTTAAAAAGACAAATATAAGTTATGGTATATATAGCATTTATTCTGGTAGATACCATTTGTTTTCATGCTTCATATTATATAAAGTATCTTTTTGTCTTTCCTTTTGAATGTAAGGTCTTTGAGGGGCAGAGTGGGTTGAATCTACCGAATTATAGTGTTTTCTACAATACCACACATGCCTTATACATTTTATCAATCAATAAGTATTTGTTCAGTGTTGAAAGAATGAAGTTCTTTTTATGATTAATGATTATACTCTAGTCTGTTTATTTTTTCCATTTTCACCTATGTATTATAGTCTATTCAGCTAAGCATATTTTGTCATGTATGTTTCACAAGAATAGAAAATGATTTTTAACATCATGTACTTCATAATAAATTGAAGTCTCTTTGAAAAATAAATTCAGACTTTATTTTGAATTTTCTTGTTAAAGGTTAAAAAAGTATATATTTTGTTATCTAGAATTCTAATTTGATAAAATATGATTGCCAATGTATATATAATTACCATTTTGCTATCTATCAGCCAAAAACAGCATTTGTTTTGTTTCAGCCATATGTTCTTTTCTTTTTGCTTTATGACAGTCTTGTTTTTGTTCATTCATTGGAGCTGGCAGATAACTTTGAGTTGGAATTCCGAAGCCAATTCAGCATTAACTTTATATCCATGACCAATGTCAAATCTGAACTCTGTCTAATAGAAATATTGAGTAATCTCATGTTAATCTTCTCTGTGTAACAGTTCTGACTTGTACTAATCAACAAGATTTGAATGGAAACTCCAATAGATTACTCTGGTCCTATAGAGTTTGCTTTTGAAGGAACCCATCCTATGGATTTATCCCACCCACCTAAGTCAGGCTGCTGTAGCTCAACAATATTTGAAAGGTCTTCACACACACTGTAATTTTTTAAAATCCTTGACTTTGTGCCAAAAATTTAAATTGGCTCTGCCATCACACTGATAAACATTAGTTCTTCAGATAATTTTATTTATTTACACGTTTTGACATTCTGTTGATTTACCATTTATTTTAACAACTAGGAAAGGTAATACATAATTACAAACTTTCAAACACTTTATTGTAAACCACATTTAAAAACTAAAATATGCTACTCTTTAGAAGAGAATAAACAGATTTATATATTATTTTAAAGTCGCAAAGAAAGATGTTTGATGTAAATATTTCTATTGTGCAGATGTACTATAACAAAGAAAAATTCATGGGATATTACTTTCTGTCTGTTACAATATCAGAAAATTAAATTCTAAATTAAAAAATAAAATCCTCAGCCTGTGTTGCATAAACCTTGAATGATGGTAATCAACCATGATGCATGACTAAGGCGCACATCTGTCCATATGATTTATGACAGAATATAATCAGAGAATAAGCTTTCCATTTTTAAAGAACTATAGTTCATTGTAAGAAGGGGTCATATTTAGCATGGAATAATTTTTTTTTTTTTTTTTTTTACTTTATACTATTTCTTCAGGGTTTTCCCTATGTTTCCTCTCAAAATGGACTCGTTTTCACTCTTTTCACTTTGCAAGTACCCCCTTGTGAACTTCCACTCAGGAAATGACATGATTTCTCTTCATCAGAGAAGTGTTTTCTTTATAAGAAAGGAATAGTACTTACGTTCTGCTTTAGCTGAAGGTGGTCTGTCTGTCATATGTGGCATACTTGATTATGTAGTGATTAGTGACAAAAAACATGTAGATTAAGAGATTTGCTAACATGAATATTAGCAAACTTTAGCAACCCTACCACAGTGAATTGCATCTTTTGAAGAGGAAATCAAGTACTCTTGAGTATTGATACTTTTGATTGACATAAATATTAAACTATAGAACAAAATGCACAATTAGTTTAATTAATGTCAATCTATTGGTAGCTAATCTTCAGAGATCATTAAAGGAAGCATTGTTGTTAATACTTATGGAGCATTTATTATCCATTTAATCATAGTATTTGATCATGTTCGTTTAAATAGTGATTTAATCTTCATTATAAACTGACAAGGGGTGTACTATTATTTTCCTCACTTTACAGGTTAAAAAATGAAGGCCACAGTTGTGGTTGTTTGCCAAATTTTGTCCAGTGAATGCAATGGTAGAATCAAGTTTCCAATCTAGGCAGTGTGGCTCTACTGGATACACACATACCTGCCATGCTATTCTCCCTCAGTATTAGAAATGGAAGTCCCTCTTCTCAAATGCAAAGTCCTTCAGGAAGCCTATACGGAGTTTAAATATGACTGATGTGATTTCACATTTTTTAAATCCTCAAATAGTATTTTTTTGTATCTTTCTAAGAAGTTATGTTTTCCTTGACAATAATTGTATGAGTCTGTTCTCACGCTGCTAATGAAGATACACCTGAGACTTATAATTTATAAAGGAAAGAAGTTTAAATGACTCGCAGTTCCACATGGCTGGGGAGGCCTCTCAATCATGGCAGAAGATGAAGGAAGAGCAAAGGGACATCTTACATGGCAGCAGGCAAGAGAGAGACCTTGTGCAGGGAACTCCCATTTATAAAACCATCAGATCTCATGAAACGTATTCACTACCACGAGAGAACAGCATGGGGGAAACTGCTCCCATGATTCAATTATCTCCACCTGACCCTGCCCT
The DNA here is from genome assembly GCF_002776525.5 of Piliocolobus tephrosceles. NCBI lineage: Eukaryota > Metazoa > Chordata > Mammalia > Primates > Cercopithecidae > Piliocolobus > Piliocolobus tephrosceles. Next base: position 88,071,782 of record NC_045441.1, read on the forward strand.
TGACACATGGGGATTATTACAATTCAGGGTGAGATTTGGTTGGGGACATAGCTAAGCCACATCCATAATTAAAATATAGATGATGATAACAGTGAGAAAATGAGTGTATTTTATTGTGAGATGCTTGTGACAGGCATTTGTTCTACAAGTATTAATTCATTTAATTCTCACAACACTATGGAGTAAGTAGTATGATATGCTTTGGCTCTGTGTCCCCGCCCAAATCACACTTTGAATTGTAACCCTCATAATCTACATATGTCAAGGGCGGAAACTGGTGGGAGGTAATGGAATCACGACGGGAGTTTCCCCCATGCTGTTCTCATGATAGTGAGTGAGTTCTCATGAGATCTGATGGTTTTATAAGTGTTTGACATTTCCCCTACTTGCACTCATTCTCCATCCTGCCACCTGTGATGAGGTGACTTCTGCCGTGGTAAGTTTTCTGAGATCTCCCCAGCCATGCAGAACTGTGAGTCAATTAAACCTCTTTTCTTTGTAAATTGTGCAGTCTCAGGTATTTCCTTTTTTTTTTTTTTTTTCTTTTTTTTTTGTTTTACATAGTCTCGCTCTGTCGCCCAGGCTGGAGTGCAGTGGCGTGATCTCGGCTCACTGCAACCTCCGCCTCCCAGGTTCATGCAATTCACCTGCCTCAGCCTCCCAAGTAGCTGAGACTAAAGGTATTGCCACTATGCCCAGCTAATTTTTTGTGTTTTTAGTAGAGACGGGGTTTCACTGTGTTAGCCAGGATGGTCTCGATCTCCTGACCTCGTGATCTATCTGCCTTGGCATCCCAAAGTGCTGTGATTACAGGCATGAGCTCACTGGTATTTCTTCGTAGCAATGTGAGAAAGGACTAGTACATAGTATTGCTATGTATTAGTATCATTTTACATACAATTAGAACTAAGGTCACATAACTGGTTAGTTGCAGAGCAATTACATCAACCCAGGCAGTCTGGTCTCAGATCCTGTGTGTTTCACTTTCTTATGCTTATTGCTGATTTTGCTCTGGAGAGAGATGGTGTTATATTTAGTCTCTGTTGAACTTTCATAAAGTACTATCCTAACATTTTCATTTTAGTGATAATTATAGTTCATTTTGTTTCACAAATCATGTAATGTACTTGAAAAAACATACAATAAAGAGCAATTTTCATGGATAAATATTTGTTGAGTTAAATATGCAATGATACAGTTAAAGTTAACCAAAATAGAGAACTAATGATTATGATATGGGATTAGAATTATCAACTGGATTTCGATTTATAAACTATGTGTTCTTCTCCATACATTGTGTCCAAATCACTTGATTTTTTCAAGGTAAACTAAGATTTAGAAAACTGTGATTGTAATCAAACTTATTATCAAATAAGAACTGTTTCCTAAAGTCAACAATGAAGAATAAAATTCAGCTAAATACATATTGGACTAGTATGAGGTAATTCACCAAATTTGGCCACAATATACTTAACACACCAGTGAGTCAAACATTTTCACCTATCTTATCATTTCATCTTCACAATAATTCTGCATGAAAATTACTATCATACTCATTTTACAAAAGAAAGAAAGAAGGCACAGAGAGATCAAGCAACCTGCACTAATGTAACACAGCAAGTAGTTTGGAGAAATTTCATGTGATTTCAAATCTCCTACCCTCTCACTACATCATGACACTCCATATTGTATAATAATTGCAATTTGACGATTATACATAGTTTATATTTTTACAGTGAGATATAACCCATGTGCAGAAAAAAAATCATACCTAATTTATTTCTAAAGTACATTACAAACTTCCCTTCTATGACCAAAACGATCTAACAAAAATACCTTAAACTCTTTGTTCATTTTTGCAAATGAAATCGTATTTCACAGGGCCTGGCACGGTGGCTCACACCTGTAATCCCAGCACTTTGGGAGGCCAATGCAGGCGGATCACGAGGTCAGGAGATCAAGACCATCCTGGCTAACACGGTGAAACACCGTCTCTAGTAAAAATACAAAAAATTAGCCAGGTGTGGTGGCAGGCGCCTGTAGTCCCAGCTACTCGGGAAGCTGAAGCAGGAGAAAGGCATGAACCCGGGAGTCAGAGCTTGCAGTGAGCCGCGATTATGCCATTGCACTCCAGCCTGGGTGACAGAGTGAGACTCTGTCTCAAAAAAAAAAAAAAAAAAGAAATTGTATTTCACTTTTACTTTTTATAAATAATTCTACATTTCCAACTACATGCATTCAATAATATTATTAGTTGATGCTAGCAATATAAAATATATAATTAGGCTAGCATAGGAAACAACTACTTAGATTTTTTAAATAAACTTTTAGAAAATTTTGGAGGAATTCCTGCTGAAACTTAACTTTTTTTCATTGTACTGGAAGAAACTTATTATTTTAACTGTACCCTAATAGAGTAAGCAAAAATCCTATACACAGATGATTAATTTAAGATGGACAAAAAAGGCAATACATTATAATACCCAGAGACAAAAAATTATTCTCTTGTGGAAAGAAGGAGATTATTTTATACACACACACACACACACACACACACACACACACACACACATATATATAATATATATATATATACACACACAGCCTGTAAGGTATTATTGAGACTAAACGTATTACATTTTTTACCAAATTATCTTGATGTGTGGTCAAGGGAATCAGTGTTTTCATTATCATAATTATAGTGTAGGCCCAGAAAATAAGAAACAGAAGTGTGACTTTTTCAGATATAATAACAGGTAAGTGATTCAACTGAAGTCCTTGCTATCAAGGACTAGTTTGGGTTTGGCAACAAGAAATCATTTATTTTCTTGTCTTTGACAGTGTGGTGAATTCTCTGAATCACTTCTTAGAATGGTGATATTTCTTAATGCATAATATAAAATACATAGTGTTACAAGGAAAATCCATTATATTGTGAAAATTATAAAAGTATTGAAAAATACAAATTTGTGATTTAGTAATACATGTGCTTTTTATTTAAATCATTAAATAAGAGGATGTGGTGAAAGACTTGTTAATAACACAACTTTCAAAAAGTGGAGAGTATAAATTAGATTTTAGATTTACAAAAGAAGTATAATGTGATATGAAAATATCTGCAATGTATTTTGGTGATAATGTCACAGATATTGCTAATGCCACTGTAGTTTGTTATCTATTTTTGTAAATGAAGGAAATGCCAATCTTCAGTTAAATGTTATTTTAAAAAATTTCCAATGCAAGTTCATCCAGCAGGCAAATTTTACATGGAATTCTTGGTGGTCTGTGTATCTCCTGGCTAATAAGCCTTGGGATTCTTAGTAATTTTTACTGGTGGAAGTTAAGGAAATTATTATGCCACTGAAGTAAATCCTTGATATAATCTACCTCTTTACCCCTTGCCCCCTTCCTGTTTGGTGCACCGGACTTACTCAACAAAAATGCATTTGTATTTTTTACAAAAATTGCCCTTTCTTAGAGCCTAGCATCAGTGAGCTGAGCACTCTGGTCTATTGACTCTTCCAGCCTTCCTTTTCCCTCTAAATGTTCCTGATCACAACATTGATGCAAAGTCCACAGAGCCTCCTGATTAAGATCTGAATCTTTTCAATCAGGTTGAATAATTTTCTAATATTGTCACTGGTTATCCAAATTCATTGAGGTTTATCTCTCTCCATTTTCTTACCTGTATAGTGAATTAAAAACAACAAACTCACTGAAACATTGTAAGTATTAAAATAATCAGTAGGTATTAGGTACTTTGAAAAGTCCTTGAATTACAATAAATGTCCAGTAAGAGTAGCTGCTGTTATTCTTACCTCTGTGCCTCCGTGACTGATGCATGATGAATTACTACACTAATCGACATCTATGTAGTATATTAGGAGACAATAAGTCCCTTGAAATTAAGGTTACTGTTTCATTAGCCTTGTTTATTTGTATTATCTGGTGAGTTTATATCATTTGTGATAGCCATTTACATAAATACATTAAGCAATGCATTCCCAAGACCATACCTAAATGTATAATCTGGGTATGATGGGATTGCATATTATCACCCAAGTCACAAGCTAAGTGGCTGTTGAAAAATATTATTGAGCAATATAAGTGTACAGGAAAGGCTTTTTATGCCCACTGATCCATCGGCTCTATTCTATAAATCTCATTGAGTATAAAACAAATAAATCATTTATTCACACAAGTAGTAAATACAGAATGTTTAATGGCTTCTTTATTTAAACTGTGTTTCAAAATTGTCATCACAAATCATCATTATCAAGTTAGTTGGTGATTATCAATTTGGTATTAACATGTAATAGCTAAAGCAATCATGGTACTAGATATGAAAATGTGTATTTTTATTTTTAAGTGCATATTTTCCTTTTATTTTAAATGTTTAAAAAGAACAATATTGTACTAAAAGCCTAAGAATTTGTTATTGTTTATTAATTTTAATGGATTAAAAAATGGAGGCTTAGATATGACCTAAATACATTTTATGGACAACTCTCTTTGTTTGTTTGTTTCTTTTGCTTATTTTATTATTCATGCTATTTTTATGGCATAACAATACACCAGTTGTTTCTAGATAAATTGAATTTTAAGAAACAAATATACCTAAAATCATATTTTTTTCAAAGCTTACCTAGAAATCAGATACTTTTAATACCGCTTTGCGTTTTCAAGACTTCCTAAAGTAGTTTCATTTTCATGGAGTTTTTCCTAAGAAATGCTGTCCACCAGAGAACAGTTATTTCAGTTAAATAATTTATTGGCAATTCAGCAACCACAATAACTGATGAAATATGTTGAGACAAGGAGTAGTCAAGTATAGTGAATGTGAAATATACCACAAATTTTATAATAGGAAAAGCAGACACCTGGAAAAATGAAGAATAATATCAATAAAATCATGTCATATTTGCTTTTAATATTTTAAGCTGAGAATAGTGATATTTAGGTAAAGAAAGATTTTGTAAAAATATAAGTTAAAATATAAAAAGAAGAAAGCTATCTTATGATAAAGCTCTATTCCACACACATATAAAAAGCCTTAGACTATTACTTCAACACCTAGATAGGGTGATGGACAGAAATAAATGAATTTTGATAGAGTATGCTGTCACTGATACATAGCATCATGTGTGACTATCATATAGTCTATACTGGATTCTCTACACACAGTACTTCTATCTCTAGAAAATCAGAGAGTAAAGCAGAAAATAAAATGAAGAAGAAAAAGTAAAGGAGTGTTCTTAGCTTTACTGTACTAACAATCACCATTAGTGACCCAGTTTTGTTTTGTATTTTTCCCTTCCAAGGAAAGAATCTGTATACTCCTATAAGTTTTGTATAAAAGTCCCTCAAGGCTACATTGTGACTATGCTTCTTTGGGACAAATGTAGCCTGAGGGATAGAAAAAGTTTTTAGAGTCCATAAGCCAAATCTCACATTAATATGTAGAAGTGTCCTATTATGATGATGGTTACCAGCTAATAGTAGAATTTCCTAATGTGTGAAAAAAAATAATGTTTCGCTGTTATCACAAGCTTTGCGCTGGGTGTACTGGTTTATTTGGAGCCTACTATTTGTGAAAGCTTCACCTTTTCCATTTTTAGAAAATGTGAGGCAGCAAAAAGGTTTTTGACAAACCGCATATCCTGCACTTTAATCGGCTTGATTGTGGGCACCCCACAACCTCTCCTTGTCCTTTATTTTCTTTGACCACTAGCAGTTTTGGAAAAATAAATCTGCTTCTGGATTATAGCTTTAAAATAAAGTAATAGAATGTGATTATGGAAGATTAAAAAAATCCACTTTATAAAAATATCATCAAGTAATAGGAGAGAAGATTCAAAGGAGCTCCAAAATGGTAAATCTCTCTCTCTCTCTCTCCCTCTCTCTCTCTTTCTCTATCTCTATCTCCTCTCTTAATGCTTCCAAGCATAATTTTAATGTATAGACTTATAGCACCTCTTTTGTCTTGTTAATGGTGGACTTCATAGGGTCGTAATATACTATGTATGATCCAAAAACTAAGAAATTTTGTATGTTTGTAAGTGAATTTTTACTTTGTGTACCTTCGTTCTGTGCATTGTGAAATAACTCCTTTTTTTCATTTTAAGGATTTTAAAGTATTATTACTTGACAATATTAACTAATTTATTTCCAAGTAACTCTTTATATTGGTGCTTACTTTGGATTTAATTTGGTTATAATAGTTATGCTGCAAGTTAAAAATTATACATAGTAAAGTAACCAGTGGTCTTTCTAATTTGAGCAATTTTATCACAGTTAACTTCTCTCAAATTAAAATGAAAAAAGATGATAAAAGAAGTTTAGTTTGAAAACAGGGAGCTTTTTTTTTTCTTTTTTCTTTTTTTTTTTTTTTTTTTTTTTTTTTTTTTTTTTTTTTTTTTTTTTTGATATGGCGTCTTCCTATATTGTGCAGGCTGGCCTTCAAGTGAACTTCTTGTCATCAGAAATCCTCCTGCCTTAACTTTGTGAGTAGCTGGGACTACAGATGTGCACCACTGCTCCCATTCATTTTCTAAATAACAAAAGAGAAAAGGAAATAGAATTAGAGGAAGAAAGACAAAATATTAAAAACAAAATATATCTATCAGTAATACAAAAATACTAAAATCATAAAATATGAAAAAGAGTAATCCCTACAATTTTATTTATTCAATGCATGTATTTAGATTAATAATATTGAGTGAATTTGTAGTTAAAATTAAATAGCATCAAAACATCTTACTATAAAACATAGTTATCACAGTAATCTATTTGAATGTAATTGAAATAAGATTTTACAAAATTTTATGAATTTTTTTGCTGCTCCTCCCCAGAAATTCTTAACCACATATCTACTGAAATATCTGCTAAATTTAGTTATTTAGAACAAGAATATGTAGTTTATTGCATTTATCAGTTTCATCTTTTTTCAAGAGAGGATGAAATCTGAGAAAGATTTGAATCACCAAAGATTTCTTACATAATTAGCTTAGAAAGAGATAAACTATTTGAAGTCTGCTTTTAACCAGAGACCATCTAGATGATCTTTTATTATTTGTTTCTATCCTATGATTATATGACTTAATAATCATACCTGCTATTTTAAAAATAGAGCTCAAAATCCTGTGTATTATTATTGTGTCAGTCCAATATTTATGTATGTATCCAAGGAGACATACAAAATGTATAGACTCTTACATATTGTGGTCTTCCCTTCATGGGGTCTGTGCCTGCAGTTGTAGTGTCATTAATGAAACTAAGAGTTTCAAAAGTTACAAAAATCTGGAGGAGAATATTTCATGTCCTCTCTAGCCTAATCGTCTGTTATCCCATATCATACCTGTTCAGTGATCTGACAAATTTACTGATTACATTTATAATCTTTAAATTTCAACTTGATACAATGTTTGATCTTTGGAGTTTGATTTTGGTAAGGTTAATTACCCTTCTGGAAATGATTGGCTTGCTGATCTCATTCCACCAGCTAGAACAGTGAGCAGAAAATTATTCATAGCAAACCAAAAGCTTCTCCAGATAATATTTTCAGTTAATTTGTTATTTATTCTTCATGATTTTATAGTACTATGTTGGATTTATTATGAGATTAAAACAAATCAAATTACTTTCCTCATTAGTTTTTCATTGTTTTCCTCTCATTTATATTTAAAGAAAACCAGCTTGTACTGAAAAATGGCTTTCTAATAGAGTCTTAGCTGGCAATTTCCTCAAATTCTTGAAGTATTAAGGCAGACACAGCATAAAGTCAATCCTGTCCAAAACAATCATTGCTTGATTGAGCAAAATTGACTATTGTCTCTGATATGCTGTATTCTATACACCTTTTGCATCTGTGCACTTTATATTGCATAGTTCAGTGAGTCTAGAATAAGTCATACTATGGTAACAAATGATCTCAACATCTATCTATATAGCTTATTGCAACAAAGTTTATATATTGCACATGCTATATGTCTATCATGGACAGCTTTGGCTCTGCACCATCATTCTAAAATGAAGAACCAACCCCATCTGAGATATACTAGTCTCATGCAGAAAGAAAAGAGCAAGAGCAGAACAATGAGCTGGCTCTTAAAACCTCTGCTCAGATGTGGCACAGGTTACTTGTAGTCATGTCCCATTACCCTACATAAGTCATATGACTAAGTGTAAAATCAGTAGTGTGGCAAGTCTAATCCTACTGCACGGATGTCTGTTTGTAGTGTTTACATCTCTGATGTTACCAAAGAACTAAATCATTGATTATGATGATCTCTGCCTTAATCAAAATGTTATCTTTTTATCTAATTGCAAAACTAGATAGACTCACTGACTAAATTCTGACAGGATTTTATAGACATCAGGCTATTAAAGTGTCTAGGATACAGACCAATTTTAGAATGAACTTGAGAAGCTATCATACACACATAGGAAGGTATAAATGTTGAATATTAGATTTGTAAAATAATAATCCCTTTTCACTCATCATAAGACATATTTGGGCATACACCTCAAGACCTTGCTATCATAAACTCATTCAACGAGCACAGTTTTATCTATTACCTTAAGTGTAAAGCTGTATGTGGTGCCATCCTACTGAAAAAGAAAAACAATACCAGTTTCTTATCAGATAATTTTAAGAATGAAAGTCTACTGTTAAAATGATTAAGACCACAGAGGAGGAAACTAAGTAATTAACTTGATTTATTCTTAAAGAACTATGAGTCAATATTTTTGTTTTCACAGAATTACAAAACATATAGCTTATGTGAGAGTGCTTATAGGATAGTTTTACTCTTCCTATGATTTTTAGCTGTTTTACTTTCAAAATTGGATTCTGTGGCTTAGGATGACAACAGAAGCTCAGAAAAAATAAGTACTTAAAAATCATCAAGCTGATATTCTCAAAAAACAATGACAAATACCAATGCATGATGTAATTAGAGTCAAGTGGATAGTGTGATTAAAGAGAAATATTTTATACATAATATTTCAAAGAGAAGAATAATAAAACTATACTGCAAATAATTTTAGAATAGGAGACATTGCAAGCATTAGGAAGGTTCCAAAATAGTGATTGTACCAAGGTTCAGAATTGTAGTCAAGAAAGACTCTCTTATCAGGAGTCATATATTCAGAATAAGGAAATATATATATACACACACACATATATAATATACATACATATGTATACACATATATAATAAATATATATAATATGTAACATATATATGTGTGTGTGTGTGTGTATATATACACTAGAATATCAAAATATCTTCTGAAAGAAATAGGGATTCCAGAAATGTTGGTGGTACTGAACACTTGGGCACTTGAGTGATTTAGGTTCAAAGGTTACCAAGTTAAAATGATAGCAAAGCATGTGCAAATCAACTGAGGATTCTCCAAAGCGTCAATGTGTACACGCATGTGTGTACAAGCACACAAATGTGTACATATGCATATGTGTTGTGGATATGCATTTTGTATTTAATACTGTATGTTTCCATAAGGTATATATAAATGTAAATAATGTGTATATATTATAAAATACATATGTATGAAAGTTTACAAGATCATCATATATGAATAAACTCAAACATTTAAATGTATGTTGTATGATAGTTTATAGAATTTCTGTTTATTTTCTAAAAGAAATATTGTTTCAATGTTAATTTTTTAAAAAACTTTCAGGAACGATCTTTTACCACTGGGGCTTTCTTCATGACCTTTTCATGAACAAAAACTGTCCCAAGAAATTTGTCCAGGCTAATGTAAAGTCTGTGGAAAAAGGCACTAAGAACTTTATTTAAGGCAGCAATTTTCCTAAAGAATCTTAAATGAAGGACACATATGTTAATTTTCTATTTGTATATTCTTTATGATCTCACTGAAAAATAAAAAATGATGCAATTTTGAGTTTCAGGTTTCTACTCTAGAGACCATCAACAACAAATTAGGTTTAGAAGTTGCTTACTTAAAAGATAGATGCCATACACATTCAAGACCAATTACATTTATTTTCAGCCTGCATCAGAGGCAGTACAAGAAGAGATGATACAGAGGTGTTGTAGGTCTTCTGATGTCCTAGGTGTCATTTCTTTCTTTTGGTGGCGTCACCCCATAATATTTTAAATATATGAAAATTTACCTTTACCCAATATTAAACATTATGGGTTTTCATGTTTGCAAAAATTGGAAAACATTTTATAAATGTATGTTTTCACTTCATTACAATTGTCTGTAATCTTAAAAAATAATTATTATGCATATTTGGAGATACTTGCAAGGGGAGAAAATCTCACTATGAAAAGGTTTCAGTTGAGCAACTGATAAGTTTGAGGGGTAAATTAATAGACATTTAGCTCAAATTTCTTAGTTTTTAATTTGCATATCTTTTTAAATAGAAACTAAAGCATTTTTCACAATTTATTTTTCTGGGTACTGGAAAAGTGTACTTGCCTTCCTTGAGCAATGGTCTATGGTGCCTAAGATATATATCAACCCCTGAAGTGTATACCATAAATCTTTACCATTCATCTTTAATCTTATCTTCATAGCCTTGGGAGCACAAAAACGCCTGTAATCTAATTTAGATTCTTACTTCTACATTTGCTAAGCATTCAGTATATATGGCCATCATTATACTCATCACATACTACAATGTACTAACTTATTTGTGTGACTCCCTCTGTAAAACAGAGGAAAGGAGATGGGAACACATTCCTTCATTTACTCAAATACATGCATTTATTCTAATAGAGACATTCACACAAAATGTATATTGGTTAGAGATTTTTTAATGCAACTCCCTGAAGGCACTGTTCTATTCACTGAGGGTATGGAAGCAACTAAAAAACAAGTCCCAGCCAGCCAAAAGGTTATATTTTGGTTGTATGTCTAATTTAATTTTGCACCTGAAACCTTGCCTGATATAGTATGTTTAAAAAGTATTTTCAGATTATTAATAAAATATTGAAATTGCATGTTTAAAGATAAGATTGTTTGAAATTACTTAAATTTACATAATTTTAGTATACAGTCAATATTCAGTGTAACAACTTCAAGCCATTAGAAATATATATATTTATATATATGTTATAATATATATATTACATATTATAAATATATAATAATATATAACATTATATAAAAAAATATATATATTACATCTACTAATTCTAATAAAAATCACTTGGAAATCTGCATGTGAAATGAAATTAAACCTTGATTCATTTTTAATTTATTTGTATCTATTGCCCAAATTTACCTCATCTTCCCACCCTCTCATGAGAGACAAATGGAAGGCAAAATGGATGGAGAGAAGAGAAAGAGAGGGAAATATTTTAAATTTGGAATGAACTTTTCTAGCAATATTAATGACAGCTTTAAGTCTTTCCAATAATTTCACTACGTTATTTTAAAAGAAAATGACCAGTGTAAGTTGCAGTTCTAACTGCTAGTAAATCATGGCTTAATGAAAACAAGTACAGCAGAAAGCATAATATTTTATTTGTTCTTAGTACGGCCCTGTAAGAACTAGCAGACATCAGATTTGTCTAAGTCACAACTCCTTTAGAATTTCCAGGAGAACACCAGGATCAAAGAAAAGAAATAGATAAGATGAAGAATTATCATCTATTTGTAGTAGGAGTTTCCCATTTAAGTTTTACTTGTTACTATCATTTTAGAACAAGTGAAAAGTATGCTTGTTAGGAATCTTTACCTGACACTAATGGAACCTCTTTTGACAGATTTTTTTTAAAGAAAAATTATATGGTGTGAATTTAAAAAAAAAAAAAAAAACTGTCATATTGAATCAGTTATTTTGTATCTGCCAGTACCTGCTTGGCTCACATAATTTCCCCAAAGATAGGTGAAAAACTCATTTGTACCAGCAGATTCTCTACATTATTAGAGAAGATGTGTATTTTTTCTTGTCAGACACGTGTATTCTAATTATCATTACAGGACTAAATTCAACAATATTTTGTGTATTAGAGTGATATTTTCGACCAATATGATGACTGCATTGAGTCAATATGGAATGGAGATGCCTGAAATAGTTAAAACCTCCATTGTGTAATTAGGTTATTTTAATTATATTTAACGTAGCTTATGTACGTTTTCTACAATATTTTGATTTGATCAATACACTTTTTTAGAATAAGAATTGCATTTTATAGATCTTGCCAATGTTTGCAGTTTATTTTCTTATTTAAATTTGGTTTATAGTTATAACCATATTTTATTTTACATCTTCTTATTTCTCTCATCACCCTTCTCTCACGCATTGCTTGCTGACTTTATTGCTGTTTCTGGAATAGTCAATGCATGATCTTGCCTCAGGGTCTTTGTATTTATTGCCCCTTCGGATTAGTAAACACTTCCTTAAATTATCAGCATAGTCTTTCTTCAGGTCTCAGATAAAAGTTACCAATACAGAAGACTGCCCTGACCGTCCCAAGCAAATGAATACTGGGATTCCTTCTATCCTATTATTTCATAACACTGAGTATGTCAGAAAGAAGCCTACGTGTGGTATATGTTCTACAGGCCACTGCTAGTTAGGATCAAGGGAGAAAGGCTGACCCATTGCTAGCCTAGACGGGTCCATCAGTAGAAGTTAAGAGGAATTTACACACCCTTTGCTGTGTCAGAGAAGCCCATCATCAAGAGTTAAGTGGACACCTGAACAATCTGAACACTCCTTACATGACCTTACAACCATCTCTCTGTTCTCACTGACCTCCATAGCCTCATCCCTATTGTCTGCTTAGGAAAAATTAGGACTTAACTCATCATGTTCATTTTCTCATTTTGTGTCAGTCACCAGAAGAAACTCAGAACTTCCAAGTCATTCCTGATCCCTAAGACTCTAATCCTCATCCTCTAATTTTCTCTGTCTCTGGATACTCTTTCACTGTCCTCTCTGGAACTCAACAACAAAGCCCTTTTATCTTTCATTCTGTATATTTCCCCCTTATCATCACCCCAAATGAAGCCTGATGACTCTCCATCACACACCGACTTTTAAAAGGTGGATATTTTGGCTGGGTGTGGTGGCTCATGCCTGTAATCCCAGCACTTTGGAAGGCTGAGGCAGGTGGATCAACTGAGATCAAGAGTTCAAGACCAGCATGGCCAACATGGTGAAACCCCGTCTATACTGAAAATACAAAAGTTAGCTGGGTGTGGGGGCAGGTGCCTGTAATCCCAACTACTTGGGAGACTGAGGCAGGAGAATTGCTTGAACCTGGAAGGCAGAGGTTGCAGTGAGCTGAGATGGCGCCATTGCACTCCAGCCTGTGCGACAAGGGTGAAACTCCATCTAAAAAAAAAAAAAAAAAAAGAAAAAAAAGTGATATTTTTCTCACACTCCACTGAAGTTACTGAGATTGGGATTGGTATAATGTTCTTTGCTCCTCAGTGCCACTTCCTAATCAGTACCATTTCTCCTCCCTGAAATCTCCTAGCTATGTTCTCCAGACATCAGTAGATATTCTCTGCTACTCTGCTACTACCCCTTAGAGAAGTCTTCCACCAACCTCTGGCCCCTTCCCCTCTTCTGTTAAGATTTTAGCTGTAGCTTACTGTCAGTCTTTCAACTCCACTGTTGTCATATATTATAGCAATTCTAATAACCACCCAGATGAGTCTTCAAAAATCCTAGTTCCTCAGTTGATTGACTCCTCTCCCACAAAGAACTTGTTTTTCATCTAATTACTAGCTTCAAATAATTTCACCATCTCATGATGCATGTATCCAAGGGATGTTTGGTATGGTATTGACATTTGAGTTTTAAATGCTTGTATATACATTTGGGGTACCATTTTCTGATAACTTACCTATACACCTAGCATAAATTATTTGCTTAAATTAATTCACTAAATTTTATCTAATCCTATCACAACGTAAGGGATCCAATAAATGTCTGCTGAAAAATTCATATAGGATAATATATTCTATCTTTAAATATGTGGCAATATAGAAATATTCTGTATTTCTCAAAATAGTACAGTAAGGAAAAAACAAGGATTGGAAAGACACACTACTTTAGAATCTGTATCTTTTTTTTTTTTTACTTTAATAAGATTAAAATGTTTAATAAGGTTAATAAGTTAGCTAATGAACCTCCATTTCATACTTTTTTGTTTTCATCAAATTTTACTTTTTTGTCAAATATGTTAATTCTTTAGTCCAGCTTTGAATTGTCTTTATTTTCTTTTCTAAGTTGTTTACATTATTTATTCAACTATGAAATGTGTACAACTAATGTTACAAAGCATCTATTTTAGTATAGTGAAGTTTTCCAAAGCATGTTTTAAATTTAACGTTTGAAAAATTCAGTTATTTAAAATTTATATTTACTTTAAATATTTGGTATATTTCCTTTATCCAGAAAAAGAGGAAAAGCTTTTGTTAAAGTGAAATCCGGTTACTTACCAACAGTGCCATGAAATTACTGCTTAGCTGGGTTGTCAGTGTGAGCCTTTCATCATCAGAGGTGAACAATGTTAATGACATCATAGTATTATGGGCAAATCAATAGAGCATGTTAGTATTTCACCTAATTCTCAAATAAATCAGTTATTCTTTAGTAGAGCCAGAGCCTAAATAATGAATTATTTCAAAGTACATCAAATCCGATTAGTGATTACAAATTGTCATTTGTTTGGATGAGCCAGAGTAAAATGTTTGCCAAATTCAGTATCTGCTTTCCATAGTTCCTTTACCTTCATACATTACATTATTCCACACAACACAGAGGGGTTGTTTGAAGAAATTTAAACTGACTTTTTATTAAGTGGAGCATATATTAATTGATTGGTAATTGTTTCATTTATATTAAATTTTAAGAATAAACTTGTTTACTTTTATAGGGTATTTAAAGTGTCCAGGTACTTACAATAACAAGTTGGACTGAACACATGTACCTCAGGAATTAAGAATTTTTCCTAAAAGAAGGTAAGATAATTAAACTTATACACATTTGCATGTTAGTAAGTTTTAGTGAAAATTTAGGGCCGGGCGCGGTGGCTCAAGCCTGTAATCCCAGCACTTTGGGAGGCCGAGACGGGCGGATCACGAGGTTAGGAGATCGAGACCATCCTGGCTAACATGGTGAAACCCCGTCTCTACTAAAAATACAAAAAACTAGCCGGACGACGTGGCGGGCGCCTGTAGTCCCAGCTACTCGGGAGGCTGAGGCAGGAGAATGGCGTGAACCCGGGAGGCGGAGCTTGCAGTGAGCTGAGATCCGGCCACTGCACTCCAGCCTGGGCGGCAGAGCGAGACTCCGTCTCAAAAAAAAAAAAAAAAAAAAAAAAAAGAAAATTTAGAGATACTTCTGTGCTTCTGTGGCATATAATTTATAAGATAATTTTTAAAAATTAAGAGCATTTTCTTTTTTTGTTTATATAATCGTCTGTAGAATTACTTGGGTAGATGAGAGGGCTCCAACATTTAAAATAAAAATCAGTTTGTAGGAATTGTCATTCAAAATCTCAAGAGGTGGATTGCTACCACCATTTTGGTTAAAAAAAAAAAAAAAAAAAAAAAAAACTCAATACTTGGGAATTTCACTGGGTTTGTGATGTTCCCCAGGAGCCACAGAGCAGAGATAGCTGGAATGTGAGCATATTTCTATCCACAAAAATCCTTTGGCTAACCTGCCCCTTCTACATTTCTTGGCCCACATATGGTTACTATCATCCAGAATCCGCTCAAAGCCTGAGTGCCACACTGAGGGTGGAAAGTCAGTTTATAATGTATTAAACCATCTTAATTTTGACCTCGTGTGTGAGATTGAAATATCACCTGTAAAGTAAAATACAGTCAGGAAATCTGAATGTATACATCCTGTATTACTTATTTTAACGCTTTTCAACCATGAAGGTTTCTCAGGATTCATTTCATTGTATAAAGTAGAAAGAAAATTTGGCAATATTAAGTTTACCATTCCACCATGGTTACATATGTTGCTATTAGAAGGAATGGCTACAACGAACAAAGAAATGAAAACATATTCTTGAAGATCTATATTATATGGGACTGTTAAGAGAAAATAACACGTAATTTAAATATGTTTCTTTCTTATGGAAGTTTGAGTAGAATGAAATTCATTTGTCAATTTTGTTTTGATTTTTATTACAGTAAATCTGAAGAATTCACAATTTTATTGGGTTCCTTTTGATTTAACTGGATGATTATTCCCATTTAATGTGAGTGAATACATTTGTCTCTAGGTTATCCACATTAGTACCAATAAAAGTAAAAATTTTATGAAAAAATATGTAATGTTATATGGAAACATCATTTACAGACACAAAAACATTTATCACATAAGGCAAAAATTTACTGATTTAAGAAGTATGTTGAAATCGTTAGA
Source organism: Piliocolobus tephrosceles (assembly GCF_002776525.5). Taxonomy (NCBI): domain Eukaryota; kingdom Metazoa; phylum Chordata; class Mammalia; order Primates; family Cercopithecidae; genus Piliocolobus; species Piliocolobus tephrosceles. The sequence continues at coordinate 88,088,184 of NC_045441.1, forward strand.
GTTCATATCAAGTTGGTAAGGATGTTTGATGCTTTTATGGGAAATAGACCTCATATCTTTAGAATTGGTAGAGCACTAAAAACTCCGAAAATGACTTGTCATGCCACTTCTCTAATACATACATGTTCATTTATACATACGTATATACACGTATATGTAAATTTATATGTGCATATATACATATATGAATAAATACATATGTGTATGTGTATGTAGTCATTATTTGGCTAGAATAATTTTCAGACTTCCACAATACTAATTTTCTGGATATTATTTTTCATGAGTGCATCATACATACACAGACTAAACACTTGCTTCCTTTTTCAGTAAATAATAAACCTCTGCTCCTCCACTTACAACTGCTTCCAAGTTAACCAGTAAAGGAGGCAAGATTCATGAGATGAATTTCCTGAGTACTAATTAAAATCTGTTTCAAATTTATAAAGGCCAAAGTTATACGTAGACCTAGTGTCACTGTCATTGCCACCATTGTCTTGTAATGTTTATTTGGAATCAAGCCAGTTCTTAAAAATTAATTTATAAAAACATCAAGAGCTCATATGGATGAGTCTTAAATGACTGAATGCAATTGACAATATACACACTGAATTGAAAAAGGATAGTGTATAGAAGTCAACCATTGAAAATTTATAAAATATTTAGCAAATCGAACTAAAATCTGATGAAATTTTGCTTCCAGATATTGCATCTAATAGAACTATTTGCAGAACTTAATTTATGATTTTATGTTTTGGGTAACACACATATAAACTAGCATACATAAATATCAATTTGTTGGAAAATATCTGGTCATCTCAAATTGGGGACTATCAGACCTTCATTTTATCTTTTTTTTTTTTAAAGGAAGTAACCTGAAAAATAATTGTTAACATATCAAATGAGTTTTGAAATAACTTATATAAATAATGATTTAAAAACATAGACAATGTATTTTTCTTGTCTATCAGTAAATCACTTATTTGCTTAAGCAATGCCTACATAGCAGGATCCATGATACATTTATTTCCTCGTCCAAATCTCAGAATAGTTCTGCCATGGTTGACTATTCCCTCAACATGACTCCATGTATGTTTGATTCTAAACAAATTCTAGATTAAATATATACAAATGCCTTACTAGCAATCTCATAATAAAGATTTCAAGCATTTATTTTAAAAGTGGAAAGGAAATAAAATTCCACATTAGCTAAAAGAGAAATTGAAAATATGTAGATAACAAGGAAATAGATAAAAACCAGAATGCTAAGATCAACAGTAGTATATAATTTGCTATGTCAAGTTTAAATGCATTTATTTTTATATGATCATTGAATAAGTTTGATCTAGTTTGCATGTAAATGATCTCATATGAAATTGCACTACAGACTCAGATAGTACTGGAATTCCAAGCTGTATCACTATTTGACTTTGAAAAAATTATTTTACCTTATTTCATTTTCTCATTGATATATTAGTGCTGGTAGTACTTAATTTTATTTGCTTAAACTTATCCAAATATTTTGAAATATTTTATAAATGGAATTTTGAAATAGTTTTTTCTTTTCTGTGATTAGTTTTGAAACTATATTCATCTTATTTGTAAAAGCATTCTACTGTTTTTAATGATTGTTTGAGTATGTCTTATTTTTCTTTTCAAGATTGTAAGCTTTTTGAAGTGAAAAATACTTTTCTTCTTTTTTTGAAAAGCATTCTTTATTTGGCAAGTAATTATTTATTATAACACTTTTCAAAAATTGTATTATTGATTGATCCTCATAATCCGGTGAAATACTTGGAGCAGATAGAAAATCACCCATATATTTTGGGTGAGGAAACAGGTTCAGAGAGAGTAAGTGACTTGGATAAGGCTAATGAAGCAGAGCCAGGATTAGAAACTAGAACATGGGCCGGGCACGGTGGCTCAAGCCTGTAATCCCAGCACTTTGGGAGGCCGAGACGGGCGGTTCATGAGGTCAGGAGATCGAGACCATCCTGGCTAACCCTGTGAAACCCCGTCTCTACTAAAAAAATACAAAAAACTAGCCAGGCGAGGTGGCGGGCGCCTGTAGTCCCAGCTACGCAGGAGGCTGAGGCAGGAGAATGGCGTAAACCCAGGAGGTGGAGCTTGCAGTGAGCTGAGATCCGGCCACTGCACTCCAGCCTGGGCCACAGAGCAAGACTCTGCCTCAAAAAAAAAAAAAAAAAAGAAACTAGAACATGACTTCTGATTCTGTGCCTTCTCCCAGTATACTTCAGAGCTTTCTGCTTCAATATATTGTATAATTGAATGTTTACTTCACACATTTTTCAGAAATACATCTATTTTGTAAATTAAAGCATTTCTGCCCATGCTTCTGGTTTTTAAACACCTTCCTCCATGAGGAGCTTCTTTTGAATGCTTTATGAACCTCTATTTTTTCCTTTCTTATGCCTGCCTCCACACACCAGTTTAAAGGGACAGACAGTATTACTTCAGTGAGTGAGTGAAAGAAAGAATAAGAACCTTTTGGTATAGAAATATTGCCAGTGAATTGAGTTAAAACAATACCATTAAGAATATTTAAAATTATCTAGGAAATGTTAGGATGGATGCTCCCAAACTTACAATGGGGTTATGTTCTGATAAATCCACACATAGTTGAAAATATAGTAAGTCGAAAATGCATTTAATACAACTAACCTACCAAACATGGTAGCGCAGCCTAAACTACATTAAATATGCTCAGACGCTTATATTAGCCTAAAGTCAGACAAAATTATCTAACACAAAGCTATTTTATAATACAACGTTGAATATCTCATGTAATTATTGAATGGTGTAGTGAAAGTGACAAACGGAATGATTGTATGGGTATTCCAAGTACAGTTTCTATTGAATGTGTATCACTTCTGCATCATTGTGAAGTTGAAAAATTTTTTAATTGAACCAGCACCAAGTCGTGGACCATCTGTATTTAACAAACTAATACCCTTTTTTTTTTTTCCAAATGAAGAATAGTCAATATGTTCATCTATTATTTTAGTTGTTACTAATTGTTACTTAATTTTGATTTTCAAATAAGTTGTCTTACCTTATATCATATTTATATCTCAGTCTGTTTTCTGACCACTTACAAGATGTTTGATGGAACTAGAATATGTTTTCCCTGTTTACAAATTCCTAGACATTTTTTTTTTTTTTTTAAGAGATGGCTTGAGCATACTAAGAAAATTATGCTGCAAGTGAGTTCAAATTCAGTTTTAGTAACAAGCAACCTTCGTGACCCGGCCAAGTAGCAAGTTCTTATCTCTTGGCCGTGACTCAAATGTTAGTGCCCACAGGGTCATAAAGAGTGCTTAGAGGCTTAGTTTGCCCCTAAGAAAATCTAGCATACATGCCTAACCTCCTCTGCTCCCAGTGAGGGTGGGGATTGGAATGGCTATGAGTAGGTGTGGAATGTCACCTACCTCTTTGAAAAACTTCATTGCATGTTTTCACAAGTCCAACTTCAAATTCAGATGGAGTAGTTTATTTATTTGTTTTGCTGGCTAATTAGTTCTTCTTTCCTCCAACTATTCTTTTATTTTTCTTTTTCTTTGATAATCTGTACTAAATGTTTTTAGGTCTACAGAATTTCTGAGCCAGAAGGAACTTAGAAAAATCATCTCAGTGTTTACATTAAGAAATTGGGGCAAAGATGAATACAAATTACAGAAACCAAGAACCCCAAACCCCAAATCTAATTCTACATTTGTTGCCCTTATGTAGTAAGATCTGGCTCTCAAGATATTCCTTTTACTAAACTTTCTTTTTCATTTATTTTGGGGATCTTTTGATAGTTTCCATTATTTCCACTATTTATTATCATTGTCATAAGCAGCAATTTTTGTTTTTGTGAACAAAATAAATTTGTGACCTTCTGTTCTACCAGTAAAAACCTGTCAATGAGTAAAATTAATGGAGCAAGAAAGATTGGGTAATTTTTAAAATACACATCTAATCTAGCACTTCAGAAAACCACTCTGTTTGGGGAAGGGGATTTTATGGCTGGCTAAATATTTGTTGATATATATATGAAAGGCAAAACACTCTGCATAAAACTCCTTGAGGTGTGTAAAAATGTTTTGGTGGAGTCCTCTCTACATGTTTATTTTTCTTCATTAACTTAATTGAGGAATAATTTAAATGAAACAAGCTTCATCTATTTTAAAGGGCTCAGGTTTCTTGAGTTTTAATGAAGTGTATATCTTTTAAGCCATTATCACAAGCAAAATCTAGAATATTTTTATCACCCAGAAAAAATTCTTCCTCTTTCCTCTTTTGATACTATTCGTTAACTTGTATTTCATGTAAATAAGTATATAAATGTAAGTGTATACTTTTTCACTTAACAAATAATTTGTACATTTATCTATGACTTACCTGTATCAGTAGTTGATTTTTTTTTTTTTATTACTGAATGGTAGTCCATTGAATGGATATATACTATATGGATATACATTTGGTTATTCATTCACTTGATGGATATATAGTTGTTTCCATCTTTTGTCCTTTGTGAATTTCTTTCCTATGAGTATTTGCATACAAGTCTTTGTATGAATATGAGTTTTCATTTAGTTTGGAAAAATACGTGGACTGGAAAATCAGGGTCATTTGATAGGTGTATGTTTAACTTTGAAGAAATGACAGTTTTCTAAAACGGTTGTACCGTTTGACATTTCCCTAGCAGTGTGTGAGAGTTCCTGTCGCTCCGCATCAGGGCTCTGCAAACTATCATTCCTAAGCCAGATTTGGATTTATTTGTAAATAGAAATATATGGGAATACAGACACACTTGTTTATGAACGAGCTGCTTTCATATTACAAAGGCAGAATTGAGTAATTGTGAAAGAGACCTTATGGCCATCAAAGCATCAGATATTTACTATTCAGCCCTTAAAACAAAAATTTTGCTGTCCTCTGCTCCACATCCTAGCAAAACTTCATGTTATGAGTCTTAAATGCGTATGTGGTGGTATCTAAATAGGTATTTAATTTGCATATGTCTGATAACTGATGATATTAAGCATATTTTAATTTGTGTATTTACCATCTGCACATATCTTCTTTCTTTAAGTACCTATTCAAAACTTTTGCTCATCTTTTTCATTGACTTTCTGGACTTATTATTGAATTACAGGAGCATTTTATGCATTCTGAAGACAAATTCTTTGATATATGCATGTGTGTGTTTTGTGAATATTTTCTACCATTCTGTGATTTTCTTTTTCAGTTTATTTTGAAAAGCAAAAATTTTATTATTGATGAAGTACAGTATGTTTTTCTTCTTATTTTTTCCACTTGTGCTATTGAGTACTATCTAGGATGCCTTTGCTTACCCCAAGGTTAAAAAGTTTTCTCCAATATTTTCTTCTAAGAGTTTTATACTTGTAGTTTACAAAGTTTATAATCTATTTATGATCTATTTAACTCACCTACCCTACAGGAAAAACATCTCCTGAAATTTTTATTGAATTTTTTAAATCCATAAAACAATGTTCTCTGGTTATCTTTTTACTATTAATTTCTAAATCTATGGTCAGAGAACATACTCTGATAGAAATAATTTAAATCTATTCAGAATTGTTTTAAGGCCCAGAATATGTAGATTTAAGTGACTGGTCCACTCAAACATTACTTTTCAGTTAATGACTATATCCTCTAAAAATGTCAACTAGGTCAAGATGCTTCAAAGCATTATTTAGATGCAGCAAGATTTCATCAATGTTTGTGGTTCTTTTTAAAAATAAAATCTCTTATAATAACTATGCAATGTTCTTTCTCTTCCTTCAATTCAGTCAAGTATTCTTTTGTACTTTGTAATTCTTTTAAGGACTTATAAATTGACTATTTTGTTATCATCAAATATTTATTTTTATATTTGATAATGTTTTTGCTTTTATGTCTATTTTAGCTGGCATTCATATAGTCATTCCCGCAGTCTCGTGCTTATTATTTGTGCCTTCATTTTAAGCCATATGTGTAGTACTGCTGTTGAATATTTAAAATATTCTGATTTCTGTTTCTATGTAACATGTAACCCCTACCAAAATAAAAAGCTTTTAGGATTTTATTTTTATCACTGATATTTTCAAGTGTAATTATGTTATGCCTTTTGGGATTTGTTTTATTTTGTTTTCATTATACTAAAGATTAAGTACACACTTTCCACCTGAAAACTCATTCCCTTCAGTTATGGAAAATTTTCTGTGTGTTTATAGCAATATGTTTATATGCGTATGAAATGTATATATATGAAATATATGCATATATGTTCTCCCCTCTAGTCTGTTAGTCCTAAAAATATGATATTTGACTTCTTTAACTGATCCACTAATTCTGTTTTATTTCTATTTTTTCCATTTTATTTTCTCCTTTATGAAAAGCTTTCTCGCCAGGGGCGGTGGCTCAAGCCTGTAATCCCAGCACTTTGGGAGGCCTAGACGGGCGGATCACGAGGTCAAGAGATTGAGACCATCCTGGCTAACACGGTGAAACCCCGTCTCTACTAAAAAATACAAAAAACTAGCCAAGCGAAGTGGCGGGTGCCTGTAGTCCCAGCTACTCGGGAGGCTGAGGCAGGAGAATGGCGTAAACCTGGGAAGCGGAGCTTGCAGTGAGCTGAGATTCGGCCACTGCACTCCAGCCCAGGTGACAGAGTGAGACTCAGTCTCAAAAAAAAATAAAAAAAGAAAGCTTTCTTGACTTTTATCTTCCAACACTTCTACTAAAGTTCTTATTTCAGTTATCATAGTTTTAATTCCTAAGTTTTTTTTTCTTTCTTTCTTTCTCTCTCTTTTTTTTTTTTTTTTTTTTTTTTGTGTGTGTGTGACTGAGTCTCATTCTTGTTGCCCAGGCTAGAGTGGGTTGGTGTGATCTCAGTTCACTGCAACCTCCATCTCCCTGGTTCAAGCAATTCTCCTGCCTCAGCCTCCCAAGTAGCTGGGATTACAGGCATCCACCACCATGCCTGGCTAATTTTTTTGTATTTTTACTAGAGACGAGGTTTCACCATGTTGGCCAGGCTGGTCTTGAACTCCTGACCTCAGATGATCCACCCGCCTCGGCCTCCCGAAGTGCTGGGATTACAGGTGTGAACCACTGCACCCAGCCGTAAGTTTTCAATAGTTTTATTCATTTGTTTGCTTGTTTGTTTTTAATAGATTAAATGCATTTTCTTACTGCTAGAGAATATCATAGTTTTGACATGACATGGTCTTCACGTTCCTCATTATTTCCTCCAAGTCTCTTTATATTAGAGATTTTGGAGGGTTTTGTTCATTATTTGTATTATCACCTTTCCTCGTGGTCAAGTAATGCTAAGCTGTCCATTGGTATTTATAAGTAAGAAATAAAGCCATTTTTGAAAGTACTGTGCGGGTGGGAGTTAGACTGGGTATGAAAGAGGTTAGAGGCTGTTTTGTAGATTATTAGACTGCTGTTTATATTGACCAATAAGTGTATCCGTGTTTTTTACTCAGGACTACCAAATGATTCATCAGGGCTCTCTAGAGGGACAGAACTAGTCATATATATGTACTGTTTTAGATACATATGAAAGGGAGTTTATTAAAAGGAATCGAGTTACAGGATCACAAGGTAAAGCCCCACAATAGGCTGCCTGAAAGTTCTGCAAGCTAAGTTCTGCAACTTCTATAAGTTCTGCAAGGAAGCCAGTAGTGGATCAGTTCGAGTTCCGAGACCTCAAAAGTAGGGAAGTCGACAGTGCAGCCTTCAGTCTGTGGCTGAAGGCCCAAGAGCTCCTGGAAAACCACTGATGTAAGTCGAAGTGTCCAAAAGCTGAAGAAATTGCAGTCTGATGTTCAAGAGCAGGAAGCATCTAGCCCACTAGAAAGATGAAGGCTGGAAGACATTCCAAGTCTGCTCTTCCATCGTTTCCTGCCTGCTTTAGTCTAGCTTTGCTGGTAGCTTATTGGATGGTGCCCACCCAGGTTGAGGGTGAGTTGCTTCTCCCAGTCCACTGACCGAAATGTTAATCTCCTTTGTCAACACCCTCAAAGACACACCCAGGAACAATACTTTGCATTCTTTAAGCCAACCAAGTTAACACTCAATATTAACCATCACAGATAATATGTAGAAAGTTCTTCAGTGCTTTCTAGTTTCTTTAATATTTGGCAAAGGAGAAATATCTGCTGATTACTGATATTTTTGGAACAAGGTGTAGGGAACTGTTGCCTCCTCTTCTCTTCTTCTGGTAGAGTATGCCATAAGTGCTGATTATCTCCCAGTTTCCTTAGAGTGAATGGGCTTGCTTATCCTGAGAGGTCTCTAACTCCCATTTGCTAAGTTAATAAATTTTATGTGAATTCATTATTCCCCCAGTTCCTTGAAATCTTATGTTGAGGTGGTTACTTTATCTTTCCCCCTTGTCTTAATGGATGAATATATTTGTTTGTTTGTTTTAATTCTCTGCTATGCTTTTCCTGGGGTTAAGAAAAGGAGGGGAGGTTGACTTTTGTGCTTAATCTGTCTGGTTTAATTAGAATTCATATCATGTTCTTAATAAATAATTACATAATTTTACATAGGTTTATTTAACTCAAATGTTATTATGAATGATGGCAATATGTTTCCATAGGTTTGATAGGCAGAAGAAATAATTTCCTGAGGTTCCCAAAAATAAATATCTACAATGCCAATAATTAATCAGTTCTCCCTCTTTTGTGGCCATATTTTTAGGACCATTTTATAATTTATTGGCATCTTTACCATAGGAAGAGACAAAGATTCACATCTGTCCATTTTAATACATGCTAAGAAGTTTTAGTAAGAGGTTTAATACAGGAGAGATTGGGAATTATTGGCTAAAATGATGCTTTGGGATTATCTGCAGATTTCATTACTCATGTTATTTCTGTCCTCCTATTACCATAGGTAATTGACTAGAGCTGAAGTGGGAGTATAGACTGAAATACAGTTGCAGCTCATCTGGGTTTCATTAAAACTAAATCCCTGTTGAGCTACAACTGGACTTTGCAACAATTTATGTCTAGGAGTGCTACCCACAGTCATTGGGAATTTGCCTGAGGTATGAGACAGTTGCTATGAAAACTGTCCCACTCCCTCTTCCTTAGTGGAAATGTAACCAACAGTTAGCCAGAACTTACAATAACAAAGGTAAAGAAATCATTATAGAGCAGCAGGGCATTAACAAAAGTGAGACTTGTAGATCATTGCACATAGATCTATGTAGATTAGGTATTTTGATTGGTATTCTGGAACAATTTATTTTCATCTGTATTACAAAAGTTGAAATGTAGACCCTCAAAGTTTTAGGGAATTTTATCTCATTTTATTATAAATATGTCTTTGCAAATGCCCTTGAGCTTTCTTTGTTAAGGACAATTCTGTTTGGTTTCTACAATTGTGAAGTCAAAAAAATTAAGATCAAATTATGGAATTATTTTTCAATCAGAAGAACAGAGAAGTTCAGATAAAATTACTTAACTATCTATATTTTAATAGTGCTTTATCAAGTGTGATTAAAAATCTTGACTGGGCGCGGTGGCTTACACCTGTAATCCCAGCACTTTGGGGGAACGAGGCTGGCAGATCACCTGAGGTCAGGAGTTCGAGACCAGCCTGACCAACATAAAGAAACTCCATCTGTACTTATAATGCAAAATTAGCTGGGTGTGGTGGCGCATGCCTGTAATCCCAGCTACTCAGCAGGTTGAGGCAGAAGAATCACCTGAACCTGGGAGGCAGAGAGGTTGCAGTGAGCTGAGTTCGCACCATTATACTCCAGTCTGGGCAACAAGATCGAAACTCCATCCCCAAAATAAAAATAAAAATAAATCTCAGAAAAGAATACCAAACTGTTTTAAAGCTATCTTACTGAATACTGTGACAAAATTCACATAATTTGAAGTGGTTTTCAACCTTTAAATATATTATCATTTCATCGATGTATGACATTTTTATTGGAATTTTGCCATAAAAACATTTTTTTTTAAATAATAATGGCATTTAAAAAGATTGTTCCCCTAACATCTTGTAGAATTTGCTACTCACAATATGAAATTTCCCTTGGATACTGATTTAAAAGCTATCACAAAGAGTATGGAGATACAAAGATGAGTAAAATAAAAGCATATGCAATCATAAAAATGTTTCAGGACATCTAGATTCTAGTTGTTTATACCATTAGAAAAAAATCAATTGCAGTTTTATAATAAATTTAAATAACATCCCAAATTTCTTTTTTAAGTGGTAAAGAAGCCCCTCTAAAGCAACACTACTCTAACTTGCTACGTAGGCTTGCCACTCTGCTATCGATACATCCAAGAACGCAATGAGACCTGATGGAATGAGGAATTTAAATTTTTATTACTGGATAATATGTAAAACAAACATCCTTCCACCTTTTACCATGAATCTCATGTAATTTCTAAACTAGTAGATGAGTATGTTGCTCAAATTTATGATTAAAAAGAGGGTACATATGTGAAGTGGCCATTTTGATAGAATTACATCATATGATTCGTCTGTCAAAATGCCTAATTTTAATCTCATCCTCTAATCTAGCTAACTCTATACAAACCTTTATATTTTAGCTAAATAGCACTACCACAAAAAAAATAAATAAATACCTTCATATTTTACGGTAATCCCAGCTACTCAGGTAGCTGAAGTGGGAGTATACTTGTTTCTTAAGACAGGTCTTCTATATATTACATTTTATTTTAAGTCGGTAATTTTAAATCTCTTTCTATGTACTGTTTTATTTCTTGTAGTTGCTCAATTAGTAACTTGATTGTGTGATTAAATAAGCTTACATCTAAATATGATGTGTTTTGCTGAATTATTTTCATGGTTTCTTGCTGCTTCTAACACAATATGAGTAATGTATTGTAAAAGTGGCTTTGAATTGTGGATGTATAGATATAACTTGAGTTATCAAATCCAGACATGGTAATATGTTATCAAAATATTTTACAATCATTACCCTCAATATATTGGTTTATTTATTTTCAGGTTCATAATCAAAGTATTTTATTATAACTGAGAGTAAAGTGCAACCAAGAAGACGTACAAAATGTAGTGGAAAAAATCATTTTTTAAACTTTGACTTGAATATTAGAGGGCATAGTTACAAACTTGTTAACTTATTAGTTGCTTTTTTTAAAACCGAAGACAGCAAAATTAAACTTGGAATCGATTTTATAGATTGTTCTGCATAATTTATTTAAGTATAAGGATGAAATTATTGGAAAAAAAGAAAGGCAAGATGATTTGTCCCAAATCACACAGTTGATAGAAAGCCTAGTTTTGGAAACCTAATTTTGAAACCTACAAAGACAGTTTTCCGACTGCAAACACGTGGATTTCATTTCAGATATTTTCCAAATTTAAAAATGTATTCTTTTGAAAAATTTTGCCCCAAGCAAAAGACAAATTGCAACATTCACATTTTGTGAGTGACGGAAATCTTTACCTCTACAGCCTGGTTGACTTAATGCAAGGATATCCAAAAAAATAATGAATCTAATGTCACTCATTTAACAACAAAATGATACTGTCAGCATTTTGATTAATGTATATTTTGAACCAAGAGACCATTGTCTTATAGAAATATTCTAGACCAATTGCTAGTCTAGACTACAAAGTTGGACGGAGGTGCCTTCTAAATCAAATCCTTTTATATCCCACAGGCTGAGATCATGCACATCTGAGATGTGTTAGTTGAAATTCCACACAGTCTTCAATTGCCAAGTTTGGATGGAATGAACATAATACTAAAAGTAAGGAAACTAAGAAAAATTAACATAAAAACTTTTTACTATATAAATGTTCTACAGAGAGCAGCAGGAAAGAAGGGCCCCCAGCATTCTCGGCTCACATATTTAAACTTGATGCTGACCTATTGTTACTTCCAGGGAGGAATTGGGAAGGTTAGGAAAAAGATTTCAAGATTGAGCAACCAATTACAATTAACTCAGAAGTATTTTCTGAACAACTTTCTGTGGGGGGACACGTATGTCTGAGATGTGATTCCTTCACTCGCAGCTTGATCAAAGTATCTGACAGTTTGATTGAAGATGTATTCTCACCATTTTACCAGTTCAACCTTTATTTTCTGAATATTTAGAGTATTACAAGTATTATTACAAATTATTGGAGTAAAAGAGGAGTAAAAGTAAATTTCCTACAATCAAAAAAAATGCCATCATGAGAGCAATATAGTAAACTTTTCAGTGAAATATGTTAAGTGCTAAAATGGCAGAGTGCCCACTTCTCAGTCTTCATTTAGCCTTCATATAACTCCCATGAGAAGAATATAGGAATTTAATTTATTTTATTATGGTGATAAATATGGACAAATAACCTAATATAAAACTGGGCAAATCATATAAATAAGGGATTATTGCAAGCCAGGCTAAAATATGAAACAAACATATGAAAGATTCTAAAGCTTACTAGTAGGAAACTGCCAACTACAGCAGCGATGAGATACTGTTTTCCTTCCTTCAGGTCAGTGAAAATTAAAAGTGGGGATGCCAGTCAGTGTTTCCTAGGGTGCCAGGAAGTAAGCACACTCATGGCTTATAAAAATCCAAAATTGCTATTAATTCATGCAAAGGAATATCTACTAACATAAACATATATAATCTTAATAAAATAATAACTAGCAAGACAAATAAGGAGAGAAGTGAAAAAAAAATCCTCCAAAAATATCCAAAATGTTCATCATTGGGGAAAAGTTAAATATTATGGTTTTGATCCATATTATTGAACATTTTACCTTAATTAAAAGTGTTGGTCAGATCCATACATTTGACTAGAGGCTATCTTTTGACATGTTTTGTGAAAAAGTCATTTTTCCCAGTGTTTTTATTGTGACACTGTAATACTGTTTTTTAAACAAATAACATAAAACTCATTGTGTATGATATATAGGTATACATCTTTTCATCTGTGTGAGGAAGGTTATGGAAAAGGCTGTTATTAACCTTAGAAACCTGTAGCAGAAGAAATGCAGTTCATATATGGATTATTGTTCATTTTTCCCCTTACACAGATTTTTATATTTTGACTAATTTAGGTAAACCTATTATGATTGTGCTTGAAAATATTAATTGTAATAAAAACATAAATGGTGTAAAGTAATGACAGGAATGAACTTGAAGTATTTTTTATTACTAATGTTTGTAATTTATGGAACTGTGACTTCTCCCCATCCACTTGTATAGATAATTAAGAATTTAATGTTGGTTTTAAAATTAAGATTTTTAACAAAATATGTAATTGTTATATTTTTTGCATCTGAAAATTAATTTGATACCTTTTCTCATGCCTATCAGTAAGTAAGTTGGAGTAGATAATATTGTCCTGCTTTACAAATAACTTGCCCTAGACTACATGGCAAATACAAAAAAAAATTATTGATTCATGTTCAGAAAGAAACTCTGACATAGTTACATCAATCAAAAGGCAAATATGAGAAAGTAATTCTAACTCCACTGAGAAGCTATTCTTTCAAAAAACCAAAGTGTTGCTAACTGACTCTGAATAGGAATTATGTCAGTCTATGGCATAGGGTATGGATAAAACAGCTAGGCTGATGCTTCACAGCAATGATTGGTCCAGATCTTTGAATTTTAATTAAGTTCAAGTTAGAAACATTTTTTAAAATGTGCTTTAAGTATAAACATAGAAATAATGATTTTTCTTCCTTATCTGTTACACTGCAAAGACTAAGTTTTTATAACTAGTGCTTTGTCCAGTGAATTTGTAAACAGAAATTCTACAATTTTGCTAGAACTGTTTTTAAATTTCTATATCTATATAATGTAGTGCAATAAACATGTAAATGAATTTCTTACACATATATTAATATATTTACCATTTAGGCCTCATCTACATAGTCAACATGAAAATCTTTCAGAGAATAGGGCAATATATTTTTCACAACATAAATAACCTATAAAATATATTAAAATATTGATTTAAAATATATCCTAAGGCTATGAAATGTAAAATAAAATATAATTTCTAATAGAAAGAAATGCAAGTCAGCATTACTTTATTACATTCTTTCTGTACACATTCTTGAAACTATCAAATTTTGTGGACCCTAACATCACTAATGTTATCTTCTGTGGTAAAGTTTGTTAGGGAGAGTTTAGGGATAGGTTTTGCACAACCCTAATTTGTGCATTTTCTACCTCCTACAGATTTTTACATAATATTGACTTCAATTAACAAAGGTATTGAGCATTGCTTCTATTTTCAGAATATGGCTCCTCTCTTACATGTTTTGAATTTTATCTACTCAGGTGATTAAACTAGACCCAGGGTTTACACCAAGAAATGGTTGCACAATGTGTTAATAGGTTTTTTTTTAATCAAGTATTCAATATCACTCAATTCTGAATAAATTATTTTTAATAAATACATAAAATTAGTAATAATGCTTAGCAGAAATGTTTAAACTAAATCTTAATAAAACCATGTATCATAGTAAGTAAATATTCTACCTTCTCATTTTCCTTACAAATAAGCACTGACAATTAGGCAGCATTTAACATTTATCATGCTTATCTTCACAGCTGCAGTGGCATTGAAGGTGATTAAGAGTGGCAAGAAGAGTTTTCTTTTGTAAAGATTTGAAAATAGAGGGAAATAATGATTTATTCTCCCTTGCTTGTTGAGTGGTTAGAGGTAGATAAGCGGATTTGTAGTGAGGTCATCAGTCACAATTGGTTGGTAATTTGAAAATGGATTAGCTTAGAAGGAGCAATTTCTGCTCCATGGGTTTCAGTGAAAAAGTCTGCCTAATTCTGTAAGAGACCTCATAAACTGGCAGAGATCAATGCCTACCTAATGTGCCATTATGCACTGGGCACACTTCAATGATTACAGCACAGCTGTGGCTGGGTTTTGCTTGATATTTCTTTAGCACTTGCACCACAGGTGCTCCACATGACTATTTTGCCCAAAGGAATAAACTCTTTAGGGAATTAAAATGGAGGAGCGGTTTTGCTTTCTAAGAAGCTTTTCACTTTTGAACTGAGGAATGGCCAGTGTCAGATGTCAATAATGTTAGCCTAGTAATAAATAAAGACTAAACAACTTATGGGAAGAAAATCATCTTCCATTATATTTCTGGATGGCCTTTTCTTATTCTAAAAATTTTATGGGATCATACTACCTGACTTTGTAACTTGAAAGAACATGGTAACACAAATTTCCAAATGGAAATGTTCAATGTTTTATGAAATAGATTTTCTTTTTTTATTTTTAATGGAAGAGACAGCATTACATAATTTTTTAAGTTTTTCTGATAGGTCATGCAAATTAGATGGAAATGGAGAAGGAAAAAGAATTCAATAAAATAAATTTAAAATAAAAATTGAATGTTATATACACCACTGATAATCCATAGTCTTATGATCCCAAGATTTCTGTACTGGCTATGTGCAAATATTGTATGTTGCAATAATGGGTAAAATATATTAAGAACAGATAAATAATTTGAAATGCAAATCTATGTCATGCAAATAATAAATTCTGTTTTAAGCTTTACACAAAGAAATACTAAGTAATGTTACCTAAAAACTTATTTATTTATCTAAAAATTCATTATCTAAAATTTTATCTTATAGTTCATTAAATATAATATGATAAATAATGAGATGCTACAAACAACATTCCAAGGTAATATAACACACAGAAAGGAGTTTATTGAGAATAATTTATGATTGATTCCTTGGTACCAGCAGGAACCATATGTGGTATACAGTCTAACTCTTTAAAGTCCAGGTTTTATGGAACATCGACATGGGTTTACAGTTAATCAGCAATCTTATCAGAAATGCTAGCTCTCATTTAGGTACCTGACCTTTTCAAAGTAAAAGAAATACAATACAATGATTAGACAAATAATGCTTTAAGATTTTAGGGGCAAAGAAAAGGGTTTTCTGTTCCAAATTATTTCTCAATCTGCTCATGTAAAATCTTTTCAAGAGGGTACAGTCATCTAATCCACAGTTAAATGTTCATCTCTGAATGAAGTGGTCCAGTAAAGGTAACATATTTACTTGAAGTTTAGTACATGAAACAACAGTAGCAATAGGCCCATTTAATACATCCATAAAATTATGTTCGATTTCAAATGAATAGTTAATTTTTAAAAAGGGCTGACTTCAGAAGAGAACTGCTGTTCTGGTGAGAGGACTACCATACCATGGGAGTTGTGGGGGTTGCTGTAGGAGTTTGGGAAAGGAGACAATTTGAAGGCTGTCACATGATGAAAGGAAGGTGAAGTTTCAACTGTGTGAATCCACTGGCTAGTACTCAGAATATTATGGCTCCTTAAACACAGTTAAGATAAACAGGAAAAAAAATTTTAAATGTGTAAAATCTAAAAATGGAAAGAGTATAACATGGAAAGCAATACAAAAGATAACCCTTTTTAAAGGGTATTTGAGATCAAAGAAGAGGTCCTCAGATTCTAGATGAGTCAAGGACACAGACAGTTTTTTTGTTTGGTTGGTTTGGTTTGTTTTTTGGTTGTAAAAACAGCTTTATTAATGTATAATTTACATATCATAAAATTCACCAATTTTAAGTATATAATGCCATGTACATTTATTTACAAGGTGATATAATTAGCATCACAATCTAATAATGGAATTTTTTCATCTTCCCTAAAAGAAACCACTAGCTGTCACATCCCATTCTCTCCCACTTCTAACCCTAAGTAAGCACTAATCAAATTATTGCCTGTATCGATTTTCCTGTCTTGACATTTTATATCAAAGAAATTATATAATTTATGTTCTTTTGTGACTTTTTGCTTAGCATGTTTTCAAAGTTCATTCAATTTTAGCATGTATCATTATTTCACTCCTCTTTATTGCCAAATAATATCGCATTGAATAGATATACCACAATTTATATTACCATTTATCAATCAATTGCCATTTGGATTTTTTCTACTTTTTGGTTATTGTGAGTAATACTATGAATATTCTTGTATAAGTTTTTACATGGACATGTTTTCATTTGTTGTTGGTACATATCTACAAGTGGAAATGCTGGATCACATGGTAACACTATGTGTAGCTTTTTGAGGAGCTGCCACACTGTTTTCCACAGCAGCTGCATCATTTTGCATTCTCACCAGCAACATGTGAGGGTTCCAAGTTCTCAGTATCCTTGCTAACATTTGTCATTGTATTTTTTTTATTATTGCCATCCTAGTTGTTGTGAAGTAGTGTCTCATTGTGGTTTTAATTGCATTTATTTTATGTTTGTGTGTCTATCTGTATTATTTTTAATTTTTTATTGATAATAATTGTACATATTTATGGGTATAGTATGGTGTTTTTATACTTGTGTATAATGTGCAGTGATCAAATGAAGATAATTGGCATATTCAACATCTCAAACAGTTATCATTTCTTTATGTTGGGAACAGTCAAAATCCTCTCTTCTAGCTATTTTGAAATATACAATAAATTATTGTTAACTGTGGTCACCATGCTGTGCTATAGAACACAGAAACCTAATTACTCCTATCTAACTGTAGTTTTGTACCCATTAATGAACCACTCCCTATCCTGTCCTCCAGCCTACCCTTTCCAGTTTGGCAATCACTATTCTACTCTCTACTTCTATGAGATCACCTCTTTTAGCTCCCACATATGAGTGAAAATGTAGTATTTGTCATTCTGTGCCTGGCTTACTTCACTCAACATAATGTCCTCCAGGCTCATCCATGTTGCTGCAAATGAGAAGATTACTGTTTGTTTGTTTTGTTTTTTTTTTTTTACAGTCAAATAGTACTTCACTGGATGTATACATACGACATTTTCTTTATCCATTCATTTATGGAAGGACACAGGTTTTTCCATTTCTCAGCTATTGCAAATAGTGCTCTAATAAACATGGGAAGAGTCCGTAAGCTCTTTAGCGTAAGGATTTCCTTTCTTTTGGATATATACCCAGTAGTGGGACTGCTGGATTATAGTTTTTTTGTGGAACCTTGTACTCTTTTCTAAAATGGCTGTATTACTTCACATTCCCACCAAACAATATGTAAGTCAAGTTCAAAGAACACACAGACATGGTTGCTTTTTTTTTTTTTTTTTTTTTTAAGACAGAGTCTTGCTCTGTTGCCTAGGCTGGGGTGCAGTGGTGCAATCTCGGCTCACTGCAAACTCCACCTCCCGGGTTCAAGCAGTTCTCCTGCCTCAGCCTCCTGAGTAGCTGGGGCTACAGGCGTGCACCTCTAGGTCTGGCTAATTTCTGTGTTTTTAGTAGAGATGGGATTTCACCATGTTGGCCAGGCTGGTCTTGAACTCCTGACCTCAAGTGATCCACCCACCTTGGCCTCCCAAATGGTCTTTGAACTTCTATGACCTCATTGTGTTCATTTATAAAATGCATTGATTAGATTAAATATCTTATGTCCTGACTATTTTTAAATGACGTAAATTACTTTATGGGTGCCACTTATTTGTGAAATTGGGTAGCATAAACTTAATTCATTTAAAAATTCAATATTTTTTAGAAAAATTGACTTTAAATTTGTTTAAAGATTAGCTGCGCATGGTGGGCCACACCTGTAGCCCCAGCTACTGGGGAAGCTGAGATAGTAAGATCTTCTGAGCCCAGGAGTTCAAATCCAGCCTTGGCAATATAGTGAGACACTGCCTCCAAAAATATGAAATAAAAAAAAGATTGCATATATAAACATTTTAAGATGTTAAATTTTTAAGCAATAAAGATGGAAGTATCTATTTCCTGAAGCATGGGAAAATTGGGCTTCACATTGTATTTACATGTGGTGCAGTGATGATTCTCAGAGAGATACTGGAATATAAAAGGAAAATTTCTCTTTTGTTACCATTTTTCTAAACCCAGCTTTGAAACCTGTTACTATTATTTTTGTATATTTTTATGAGTTGAAAAATTAACTAGTCAAATAGTCCTTCTTACTGTCCTATAAGAACTTTCTAATGCAAACCGCAAAAGTAGATGCTGAGTTTTTAGATAACTATGGCAAATCAGTGGCAAACGAACAACATTTGAGTGCTTGGCGTGGCTGGTCTACACGATGGTACGCTGAACAGAATACTGGTGGTACTAATTTCATTTAATATACATTTTCCTCCAAGTAATACACATAATCATAAATCTGAAAAATTAGTTTTATCCACTTTTCAAGGTAAAGGAATATATAGATAGGGAAAAAATTAAACAAATTGAAGAAAGTGATAGGGAGATTTAGTGAAGTGAAAATTTGCATTATTTGAGAAGATCATCTGTTAGATTGTTGACTGAGGTTTACAGTTTCTCACAATCCATTCTTCCAATTAGAAAGACTTCTGAAATACATGCTCTTTTGAAATTACTGAAAAACAGAAATACATTAAAAGCAAATGGAATATACTAAAAATTTTTTTAATTTCCTTAAGAGTAAGGACAAAATGAACAAAACAAAAATGGGAGTGATGTTTTTTGGTAAGTTGAAGAATGTGTTAATTACCTTGATTGTGGTAATTATTTCATAATTACATTGTACACCTTAAATATATACATCTTTTGTTTGTCAATTATACCTCAATAAAGTTGGAAAAAATCATATTGAAACAACCAAAATGCTATGATTCTAGGCTTCGGGTGATTTGGAATGAAAAATTAAGAGAATGTGGCAAGTTTAATTACTAACAATAAACTAAGGTAATAAAAACTTTATTTTTTACTTTCATCGAGAGATAAAAATAGCCTAACTATAGTATGAAGCAGAACCTAGTATGGTCCTTGGTATGTAGCTGGAGTTAGTCATTCTTAAAAATTGAATTATTTAAATAATATGAGTATGTACTGAGTCAAACACATGAAGGAATTCCTTGTTCTGTGTACGTACTATAAAAAGTAAATATATTTTTTAAACATTACATGTTATTCCATGCAACATATAAATTATTTCTTTTAAATATTAAATATAGATTATTGGTGATATAAATGACATCAAATATTTAGATCATTGGAAATGCATGATTAAGACATTTTTTAATGATGCAAATATAGTTTCTTGCAATGAAAAAGTTGAAACAAAACTTTGCCAAAGTCCTAAAACAGTACAACATGTTCTTGAAGAATAAGAGCTCTGAGTTAGGGTGTGGATGGAAAGGGGATTTTTTTTGGTGGGGAAAGTGGACTACCTTTGAATTCTAGCTACGTTGTCTTCTATTTCTCTGAACTTTTACCCGTATTCTGAGCCATGTATCTTTAAAGAGCCATCCTGAGGATGAATCAGAAAAAGTATTAACATAATTTTTATCAAAAAATTATTAGCTATCATTATCTAATAAAATATGAATCCTATAAAACTAACGGTAATAAATCAGAGAGCTTTAAATACTGTTTTATTTCCTAGAGACTCATATTTATATTCATTATTTATCAAAGTCTACTATTTTAGATACAAAATTTTCAGCAATTCTTGACATAATTTTTAAAGGATGGCATCATACTTCACAATGAAATTCTATGCCCACTCCTTCCTTTTTCTACACTACTCTCTCTCTGTTCTACATTCCTTCACTGTCTGGCACTGAATTTGATGTGAACTCAATATGTGAATGAAAGAATTTAGTTTGGATGAATGTCAAATCAAAGGCATTACAGCTCCATTGAGGTGCCTCGTATCTATTTAATTTTTCTTCCCTTAGATTAAAAAGTCCACTAATATGCACTTTTTAAAGTTGAGATATAAAAAGAAGGTGACTTTTAAAATTTTTTAACAAAATTGAACCTGTCAGGACTTCAATGGAATTTTAATCCTTACAGTTTATACATTGAATTTGAGGGCCATGCTTTTGTTAACAAAGGAAATGTTTCTTTCTTCCTCTGTTTTTTCTTTTCTTTTTTTTTTTTTGAGATGCAGTCTCATTCTGTTACGCAGGCTGTACAGTGCAGTGGCACAATCACGGCTCACTGCAACCTGGACATCCCCGACTCAGGTGATCTTCCCACCTCAGCCTCTCCAGTAGCTGGATTACAGGTCCACACCACCATGCCCGCTAATATTTATGTCTTTTCTGGAGACTAGGTTTCACCATGTTGCCCAGGCTGGTCTCCTGATCTTAAGTGATCCACCCACTTTAGGTCTTCCAAAGTGCTGGGATAAGAGGCGTGAGCCACCATGCCCTGCCAACTATTTCTTTACATTCAACTTCCCTTATGAGAACCAAAGGTAAAACAAACAAAACATTAAATGAAACTCTGAGAAAATTGAAAAGTAATAAAGATTGCTTATTCTTGAATTTATATTAGTCACTTACAATTGTTGGCATCACCAGCCTTTACATTGTAATATTTAGTTATAAAAGAAATATAGTAAGTTTTCTATCAAATAAATAGGAATTTATTGATTCCTATTGCCATAACTGCATGTTTTAAAAATTAAATTTCGCATGGATACTTGTGTGTATATGTGCACATATTTTTTTTCTTATATACTTTTTTTATGCCTGTATTGCTTTCATTTCCTGGAAAAAACTTTTGGTACAGCATAAAGTCAAAAATTATTTGTATTTGCCTTTTGTTTAATGTCTTCCCACAGGTTTTTAGGCACCTGCTATATTGTCTTCTGTATTTAAATAGTTATGGAAGTAGACTTATTACAGAGGGAAGTTTGATTTTCTTTTCTGAAGCCACCTGGGAATTGTAGATAAACAATATAAGCAAAATGGGAGAAAAATGTTTGAGACCACCACCACCACCACAACACAAATAATAAAATAAAATAAAGCTTTGGTTACATTGTCAAAAAAATAAAAGCGTACAAGAGAAGTGGAGAACGTGCACTGCCAAACACACATTGAGACCTGCTGTTTTCCCTGTTGGTGTCCACATGGCTTTGATTTTCATCTAATTGCAAGAAAACACAAACATTGGCAAAGGCTTTACTAGATGTTTGGTGACCCCACTGTGTTAAACAGAACTTGAATTTGTGTGCCTAAAGCAAACCTCTGTATGATGTGTGTGTTTGGCTTTTATTCCCAGAAACTTAATAGGTCCATCAATCAAAAAAAAAAAAAAAGGAACACAATTTAGAAAATCGGAGAATAGATTTGACAGTGAGTTGAAAAAATAAGCACACTCTCCTCCTTCATGACCCTTGTTATCAATACCTTTGAAAAGAAAAATCATTCAGTTCATAAGACACAATTTCGAACTGAAATTCAGTATCCTATTTAAAGTGCTCAATACTCTTTAGAGAAAGGCACACTGAAGCTGAAGGTCAAGTTTTCTTTTCATTTTGATAAGTTCTAGGAGATGAAGCATTTTACCATTCTGCATTTGGCCATCTCCCTAGCCTTGTCTGATCTCACCCCAAAATTCGGGGAGGAGATTCTGATGAACTTAGATGGTAATTCTCTCAATTAGGACAGATTTAGGGCTGTGTTTCCTGTTTTGTCTTTGTTTCAGTATTTCAAAGTCAATTTTGAAGATTGTTCCTGAATCATAGCGATTGAACAAAAAGAATATGATACCTAGAAAATGATAATCGAATCCTTTGACTGTCAGAACTAGATTGAACATTCCTTTAGCAGGTAGTCCCTTTGCCGTTTTTACCAACTAGTGTCAGCCGAAAGTTTGAAACAAAGACCTGCTCAGAGACAGATGCACATAGCATTTACTTTAAAAGAGAATGTAAATGCTCAAATTTCCTTTAAATATAAAATTAAATATAAATTAGTCATCATGCCGGGCGCCGTGGCTCACGCTTCTCATCCCAGCACTTTGGGAGGCCGAGGCGGATGTATCATGAGGGCAGGAGATGGAGACCATACTGGCTAAGACGGTGAAACCCCGTCTCTACTGAAAATACAAAAAAAATTAGCCGGGCGTGGTGGCGGGCGCCTGTACTCCCAGCTACTCGGGAGGCTGAGGCAGGAGAATGGCGTGAACCCGGGAGGTGGAGCTTGCAGTGAGCCAAGATCGCGCCACTGTACTCCAGCCTGGGTGACAGAGCGAGACTCCGTCTCAATAAATAAATAAATAAATAAATAAATAAATAAATAAATAAATAAATAAGTCATCTGATTTCCTTGTACCATGCAACTATCTAAATTTTAAAACAAATCAAAAAAGTTATTTTCAGACTTGATGTTAATAACCATAATGGCCTCATTCATATCTTTTGTATGCAACTTAGCATTTATTGCCTCCCCAATCTAGGATTGTCAACAATTCTGGAACCAACACATTCAAAGAACGTAAATCTTAAATAATTGATTGTCCAATATCCAGGAAAAAAAATTTAAGGAATAAATTCAATGTTTTTGTTCTTAAAAAGTGCAAAGTATGTTTATACAATGAAAGAAAGTGGCATTTTAAAAATTCTGACAATCTTTGTAACTGGAATTTAAGAAGTTATGTTTCCATATGCAAAATTAAAATAAGACCAGTGAATCAGTGGCATATATAGCATTTACTTTTAAACTAGTAAATTCCAAGTATCTTATTATTTTATTATTATGTTTAATAACACTTTTACTATATGAATTATGTGGGAAAAAAAACCCTGCATATATATCTAATATGCAGCTAGCTTGATACTTTGTTTCTATTATGTCATTTTTGTTAATATCCTCTTTTTTTCTGCCACATGCAATCAGTTGCCAACTTCTATACATTCTTCCGTAAAATAGATCTATTTCTGTAATTCCATTTTCATTGATAACACCTTTTTTTTGGTCTTCTTTATGTTTTACTTAGTAAATTAGAGCACTGGAAAATAATCAAATACTACTTTGAGTGTTTTTCTCGGATTTTAAACCTAATGATGTGTAATATTAACAGTAATAGTTGAACAGAAACATTGAGGAGAAAAATTAGTGTAGGTTTCATGAGATTTGACTTGATACATTACTTTAGAAGTTCCAACCCATAGTTTAACACATGCATGTATTGATGTATCTGCAAATGTTTAGTATGTGTTCATTGGTATACTGCTTCTAGAATGGCATAATGTTGAGTGTGCTGAGAAGATTTAAGTGTTCCAGTAGGTTTGGAAGCCAAGTTTCCTCTTACTGTTCATAACCTTTAAACCCCAAACACACACACACGCACACACACAACTCTTACATTAACCTGTTTAAATGCTTATTTTTCTGTAAATGCAATTTACATAATTTTATTCATTACTTCAAAAAAAAGTGTTTTTTTTTTTTTTTTTTTTTTAGACAGAGTCTTACTCTATCGCTCAGGCTAGAGTACAGTGGTGTAATCTCTGCTCACTGCAACCTCCACCTCCTAGGTTCAAGTGATTCTCCTGCCTCAGCCTCCCAAGTAGCTGGGATTACGGGTGCCCGCCACACCTGGCTAATTTTTATATTTTTATTAGAGACGGAGTTTCACCATGTGAGCCAGGCTGGTGTCAAACTCCTGACCTCAAGTCATCCGCCAGCCTCGGCGTCCCAAAGTGCTGGGATTACAGGCCTGAGCCACTGCACCTGGATCCAAAATTTATTTTATCATGGGAGTTTTTGTTTAGTTTTGGTGGAGTTTTCTTGGAGAAAGTGTGAGAGACAGCACAGTTGTTAGAATGAGAGAAGCCTGCCGGGCACGGTGGCTCAAGCCTGTAATCCCAGCACTTTGGGAGGCCGAGATGGGCGGATCACGAGGTCAGGAGATCGAGACCATCCTGGCTAACATGGTGAAACCCCGTCTCTACTAAAAAATGCAAAAAACTAGCCGGGCGTGGTGGTGGCGCCTGTAGTCCCAGCTACTTGGGAGGCTGAGGCAGGAGAATGGCGTAAACCCGGGAGGCGAAGCTTGCAGTGAGCTGAGATCCGGCCACTGCACTCCAGCCCAGGTGACAGAGCGAGATTCCGTCTCAAAAAAAAAAAAAAAAAAAAAGAATGAGAGAAGCCTACAAACTTCACAAATGAGAAGATAACAGAAGATGTTTTCGGATAGGAAAGACAATTATGTTTGTTAATAAATGGAGGAAACTTAGTAAAGATAATAACATTTTAATAAATTACGATGTTGCTAAAATATACAAGGATGCTTAGAACACATATTAATTTAATTGCTAACATAAAAAGTAGGTTTATTTACAAAGCTTTTGGAGGTTAGCTGTTCTGGAAGTTAAGTAAATAATTGGCAAGGTCAAGGAGAATGAAATTATTTTATAACAACCACAAAAGGAAATGCAACGAGGAGTCAACTAGGAAACTAGGAATAATTTCTTTATTGATTTTAACTGTAAACCAGCTTTGAGGATCCAGCAGTGACTAAAAATCATGAATTTACTGTGGCGCTAATTAATAGTGGTGGATTTATTCCAGAAAGGATGACGTTGTGACATGCATGCAGATGCTGGGATTTCTATATACATCATCTTGGTCAGTGCAAGGTTGGTGCAGTTAAGGGCTCAGGTGATTCTGAGTATTACAGAAAATATCATTTAAAATGGATGATCAAGAAATTCCATTTCAGTATGGCTTCTGGGTAGCAGACAAATGGCAATTTCTCTGTTCTTTTAAATATCCATGAAGATACAGAAGAAAAAGAAAACATATCAACACAATCAAAACGCACTTTAATAATGATGAACATTTGTTGAATTCTAGCTATGCCAAAAAAGTATTGCCATAAATATTGACTCCGTTTCTCTTTTCAAATATTTTATGGCTATCTACATTTTCCACCATTTTATAGCTGAAGACATTGAGACAGGGAAGCTAAGTAAAACACTCAAGACTGCACAGCTAATGAGCAACAAAGATGGGATTTGAACCTACCGAATGTAGATACAGAGTCTGTTCTTTAGAACACCACACTATACTGTCTAATATCAAAATCTATTAGAAATTGATAATGATTTCCAGTTGGAATAAACTGAGAAAAATACAGTTTTAATGAAAGAAACCCAGGCTATCATTAACTAAACTGTTTATCCCTTTTTTTGTGGAAAGTAGTCTGGGTCATCCCTATCTAATCCTATCCAAGTGTAATCCCTGGGTGATGCTCACATGATTGTTAACACATTAACTCCACATGTTGACTAACTTCCACCCAGTTTCTATGTAAGTCCTTGGATCTACGGTGGATCATGTCGACAGTATCCCCAGGCTGCTGTTTCTTCTCTTCAAGTAGCTATCATAAGGCTGGTTTTTCCTTTCAGCACAGCAGACCTCCTCTATGGATGATCTCTATTCCACAGCCATCCTCTTCAATCCAACCGTCATTATGATAGTAACTGAGAAGTAAAGAGACAGAGTCTTCTATCAGAAATGGGTTATCCTAGAGATCAATCTTCACTCACAACTAGAAAAAAATACTAACGGTTTTAAAATTGCTTTTGAAAATTCAAGAGCAATGGCTGGCAAATCCAAATGTGACATTCAGTTTCTAACATAGCAGTGAATTCAAAATAAAATTACACATAACCCATATAACAAAAGTAAAGGAGATGGCAAGGAGCCATGGCATTAAAGAAAAGGACATAGAAGTGTATCATTTATAATAGTAAGTGGGAACATTCCATATTAAAAGATTCATCTGTCATGTAGGGAAAAAAAATAAACTAAATTCAATGATAAATTTTGTAAAAGACCAAATGCTTAAAATTTGCTATGCCAATGCAATTTTTATATTATTATTTCTATACAACCTATTTATTTATTTATTTATGACCCCAAGTCTCACTTTGTCACCCAGGCTGGAGTGCAGTGGCGATCTCGGCTCACTGCAACCTCTTGCCTCCTGGGTTCAAGGGATTCTTCTGCCTCAGCCTCCCCAGTACCTGGGATTACAGGCATGCACCACCATGCCCAGCTAATTTTTGTATTTTCAGTAGAGGTGGGGTTTCACCATGTTGGCCAGGCTGAGCTTAGGTGATCTGCCTACCTTGACCTCCCAAAGTGCTGGGATTTCACATGTGAGCCACCATGCCTGGCCACTATACAGACATTTTAAAGAATAAAGAGATGTAATGGAACAAAGGATCAATTACATATTGATAAATGATACATAATTCACAATATGAGCATAGCGTAACTTCAATTCTGAAATAAATTACCATGGTAATTTATTTCTGTATCTACATTCAGTAGGTTCAAATCCCATCTTTGTTGCTCATTAGCTGTGCAGTCTTGAGTGTTTTACTTAGCTTCCCTGTCTCAATGTCTTCAGCTATAAAATGGTGGAAAATGTAGATAGCCATAAAATATTTGAAAAGAGAAACGGAGTCAATATTTATGGCAATACTTTTTTGGCATAGCTAGAATTCAACAAATGTTCATCATTATTAAAGTGCGTTTTGATTGTGTTGATATGTTTTCTTTTTCTTCTGATTCTTCATGGGTATTTAAAAGAACAGAGAAATTGCCATGTGTCTGCTACCCAGAAGCCATACTGAAATGGAATTTCTTGATCATCCATTTTAAATGATATTTTCTGTCTTTTACAACAAGCTTCCTGCCATCACAGATCTTATATTTTAGCTTAGGAGATACTGTGATTTGTGCTAATAAAGGTATAGAAAGCATGTTGTGGACATACAGAAAGAGTAACATCTAAATTGACTGGGAGGACGAACAACGGCTGAAATAACTTTCACTCAAAATAAGAGATTGGGTGCGGTATCTCACATCTGTAATCCCAGGACTTTGGGAGGCCGGGGTGGAGGATCTCTTGAGACCGGGAGTTTGAGACAAGCCAAGGCAACGTATGAAACCTCCTCTCTCCAGAAAAATACAAAAATCAGCCGGGCATGATGACATGTGCCTTTGGTCCCAGATACTGAGGAAACTGAGGTGGGTGGATCACATAAGCCCTGGAGTTTGAAACTGCAGTGAGATGTGGTCACACCACTGCACTCAAGCCTGAGCAACAAAGTGAGACCCGATGCCAAAAATGAATAAATAAGTAAAAATAAAAATACATGAATATGTTATTACTTATCAAGAGACAAAAAAGAAAAATGTAACAATGGAGAGCATGGATACAGTCAATATCACACATTCCTAGTGAGTACACTGGCTTCCAACTATTAGGTATTTGACTACAAGAAGTTTTCACGTATAGTCTGTTATTTCATATTAGAAAATCTTTTGTTGGCTTTATGTCTTCTTATGAAAATTAATTTTATTAGAAAAGCATTCAAACTTATTGAAAAATTGCAGTAGTAACAAGAACTCCCACATAACCTTTGCCCCAAATTCAATTTTGCCCATTTTCCCGGGCATTTACTACAACTGAATCCAATCCAGGATGGTCCCTTGAAATCAGTAGCCATGTCTCTCTCATCTCCTTCAATAAGAGCATTTCCTTAGTCTTTCCTTAACTTCTACAATCTTGACTTTTATTTATTTATTTATTTTTAAGATTATAGGGTATTGATTTTGTAGAATGTTCCTCAATGTGGAATTTTCCAGGATTTCTCCAAGGTTCTATCTACTTTATGAATTTTGGGTAGGAATGTATAAGAGTGATGTTATGTCCTTCTTATTACATCCCATTAGTTAGTATATAATATTGATGTGTTCCATTTTTGATGATATTAGGTTATCTTTATCAAGTTATCTTAAGTGACCAAGTAACCTGGTCACTGTCAGGTTTCTCCACTAGAAAATTACATTTCTTTTTTCCTTTGTAATCAGTAAGTACTTTGAAGAGAGATACTTTGAAACTAAATACATATCCCATTCTTAATCACATTTTATCCATTTATTTTATAAACTGTTGATAATCTTGCCTATATTATTACTATGATGGTTGTCAAATTGTTATTTTCAAATTATTTTAATGCATTTATTAGTTAGCATTCTAAGTAAAAGATTTACCTTCTCACCCATTTATTCATTTGTTTATATCAGTGTGAACGAATGAACACCTATTTTATTTAGAGTATTCTAATAATTACTATTATTGTCTCACATTTGATGAATGGAAGTCCCTTAAGCTAGATCCTTAATCATTTTGACATGTGATGTGGTTTGGATATGTGTCCCACCCAAATCTCATGTTGAATTGTAATCCCCAATGATAGTGGTGAAGTTTGGTGTGAGGTGATTACACCATGGGGATGGATTTCTCATGAATGGTTTGGCACCATCCCTTTGGTGTTGTGCTCCTGATAGCGAGTGAGTTTTCATAAGATCTGATTGTTTAAAAGTGAGGCACCTCCCCAACATTCTCATTTTATCCTGTTTTCACCATGTGCTCTGCTTGCTCTTCCTTTGCTTTCCACCATGATTGTAAGTTTCCTGAGATGTCCCCAGAAGCTGAGCGGATATCTCTATGCTTCTTGTTGTCATGCGTGTCCAGGTAAAGAGACCACCAAACAGGCTTTGTGTGAGCAACATGGCTGTTTATTTCACCTGAGTGCAGGCGGGCTGAGTCCGAAAAGAGAGTCAGCAAAGGGAGATAAGAGTGGGGCCGTTTTATAGGATTTGGGTAGGTAAAGGAAAATTACAGTCAAAGGGGGGTTGTTCTCTGGCGGGCAGGAGTGGGGGTCACAAGGTGCTCACTGGGGGAGGTTTTTGAGCCAGGATGAGCCAGGAGAAGGAATTTCACAAGATAATATCACCGCTTTAAGGCAAGGACTGGCCATTTTCACTTCTTCTGTGGTGGAATGTCATCAGTTAAGTCGAGGCAGGACATTTGCACTTCTTTTGTGATTCTTCATTTACTTCAGGCCATCTGGGCATATACGTGCAAGTCACAGGGGATGCGATGGCTTGGCTTGGGCTCAGAGGCCTGACACTTGTACGGTCTGCAGAACCATGAACCAATTAAACATCTTTTCTTTATAAATTACTTGCATCAGATATTTCTTTACAGCAGTAAGAATGGTCTAATACAGAAAATTGGCACCAAGGAATGGAGCATTGCTTTAAAGATACCTGAAAATGTGAAAGCAGTTTTGGAATTGGGTAACAGGCAGAGGTTGAAAGAGGGTAGAGGGCTCAGAAGACAGGGAAGAGAAGGGAAAGTTTGGAACTTCTTAGAGACTCATTAAATTGTTGTAACCCAGATGTTGATAGTGATATGAAGAGTGAAATGTAGGCTGAGGAGGTCTCAGATAGAAATGAGAAACTTATTGAGAGCTGGAGCAAAGGTCACTTTTGTTATGCTTCAGGAAAAAACTTGGCTATATTGTACCCCTGCCCTAGGGATCTGTGAAACTTTGAACTTGAGACGGATTATTTAGGGTATCTGTTGGAAGAAATTTCTAAGCAACAAAGCATTTAGGATGTCATTTTGCTGCTCCTAACAACCAATGCTCATATGCAGGAGGAAATATGCAGGACTTTAAGTAGAAACTTGTATTTATAAAAGAAGCAGAGTATAAAAATTTGAAGAATTTGCAGTCTGGCCATGTGGCAGAGAAAGAAAAAGCTTTTAGGGGAGAGAAATTCAAGCAGGCTGTGTAGCTACCACTTGCTAGAGCAATTTGCATAACAAAAAGGAAGTCAAGTACTAATATCCAAGACAATAGGAAAAAGGCCTCCAAGGCATTTCAGAGACCTGTGCAGCAGCCAGTCCCATCAGAGTTCTTGAAGCCTAGAAGGAAAGAATGCTTTTGTGAGCCAGGCCTAGGTTCCCATTACTCTGCTGCAGCCTCAAGACATTGCTTCTCCTTTAACTTCCACCATAATTGTAAGTTTCCTGAGGCTTCCCCTGAAGCAGATGCCTGCGTTATGCTTACTGGACAGCCTGTAGAACCATGAGCCAATTTTTTTTTTTTTTTTTTTTTTTTTTGAGACGGAGTCTCGCTCTGTCACCCAGGCTGGAGTGCAGTGGCCGGATCTCAGCTCACTGCAAGCTCAGCCTCCCGGGTTCACGCCATTCTCCTGCCTCAGCCTCCCGGGTAGCTGGGACTACAGGCGCCCGCCACCTCACCCGGCTAGTTTTTTGTATTTTTAGTAGAAACGGGGTTTCACTGTGTTAGCCAGGATGGTCTCGATCTCCTGACCTCGTGATCCGCCCGTCTCAGCCTCCCAAAGTGCTGGGATTACAGGCTTGAGCCACCGCGCCCGGCACCATGAGCCAATTAAACCTCTTTTCTTTATAAATTACCCAGTCTCAGGTATTTCTTTATAGCAATGCAAGAATGGACTAACACAACATCATTCTTTGAGTATCTCATTGCTATCTGGCACAACACAATATTTCAGGTTCTTCTCAGTCACAGCCCGTTTTTTAAGAAGCACTCATTTCTTTCCGTTGAAAGTATGTAGCAACCAAAATTTCAGTACTAGATGTGCTCATTATTTTGTGGATTGCACTATTCACAGGCCCTTTAAGTGGACAGAACTAGGAAGTATATGTATTCACACACACACACACACACACACAACTTTACATCTCTATCTATATCTATCATTATATCTATAGCTATATATTAAACCATGATTTCATACCAATACTCCCAATTTTAACTTACTATCACTCATGCATGCCTAATATTGTTTGCAACTGGAGAGAAAAAGAAAGGAGGGAAGGAAAATATTAAAAGGCCTTTGTTATTGCTGATTTTCAAAAAAGACTTCATCATCATCTTCAAAGACTCATACAACTGTAGATAGGAGAGGGATGCCATTTTGTCTAATCTTATGTTACATGTAAGATAATTGATATAGAGGGAAATGAAACTACTTGGCAAAGCAACACATTTGGGTACATGTAAAGCCCTAAATTTTTCTTGAAACTCATAAGTGGCCTAATGCTTTACCCACAAAACATTATTTTACATTTAGTTAATAAAAAGGAAATAAAATGACTAAGTCTGAACTATTTAAGTTTCATATTTATTGAGGGACTGCCATGATCTAGGAACAATTTCATAAATTGAATCTTTCAATCTTTTCAACAAAACATGTAGCAGGAATTAAAAATCCATTTTGTTAATGAGATCAGTATTTAGAAGGACTAAATGAAATGCTTAAAGTATAATAACAGCACTAGTCAGGCATAGATCAAATTGTGTGGAATCGATTTTAAACCGCTGAGCTTGATAGTACATTACTATATAAAATATTTGTAATAACAAAAGAAGGGTTGGAATGAACCATGTCAAAAGGAAATCAAATTAAAATAATCAGTGCTTTTTTGAAATTAAATTGTTTTAAAATTGTACCATCTTATTTGTGAAATAATCCATTCAAAATTGGTTTTTTAAGTACCTACTATGTGCTGGAAATTGTACTAGAATGAAAGACATAATTAAATCATGCCATCGAAGACTTAATTAACAACCTGTTTGAAGAAAAACATGTGCTATATATATATCAGTTATAAGGCAATGTTTTTTATGAAACAGACAAAATACTATAGAAGTTCAGATTAAGGAGCCAGTGAGTGACTTCAAGAAAAAGAGAGAGTAAGGGTTAAAAGGAAATTTTCCTTTTAAGAAATGAGAAGAATTAGAGCTCTTATGTTAAATGAGACTTGGTTCATGTTCATCTTTCTTCAGTGTTATACCCTTGTGCATACAGTGCCTACTAGTTTTGCCTGGTTCAGTGTAGGCACTCAATAAATATTTATTGAATAAACAAAAGAATTAAAGAATAGATATTGAGTGAATATCAAGTAACATATAGCTGGAACTTAGGGCATGGGACAGAGAGCGGAAAAAGGCAAGTCTGGGAAGATCAACTGAGGCACATAATGAGTTATTTCACTACCACTTTACATGACCAGGACACTATTTTGTGGTTTTAAGCAGTAACATCCAATAAAAATATAATATGAGCCATGCAAATAATTTTAAATTTCCAGGAGGCATATTTAAATTGATGTATCTATATGCTACACTAAACATTTATATATCATAAAAATAAAATTATTTCAACATGTAATCAAAAATTACAATTATTAATGAAATATTTTACATTCTTTTTTTGCCCTATGTAAGTCTTTGAAATTTGGTATGCATTTTACATTTACAGTAATTCTCAACTTAGACTAGCAACATTTCAAATGTTCCATAGGCACATGTAGCTAATGGTTATTATATTAAAGAGTACAGGGGTAGGATTCTTGGTACTCAAAATGTGATCCCTAGACCAGCAACCCCTGAGAACATTCTAGAAATGCAGAATCCTGGCTGCACCCTAGATCAACAAAATTAGATCTGTATTTTCTCAAGTTCTCCAGGTGACTGTATGTAGATATCAGAGAAGCACAAGTCCAGGTGACTCAGCTGTAATGTCAGCTGTGTGCATCCCAGATGGTAGACAATATAAATGCTATTGGTCTTCAAGAAGATTGGATTAGGACAATAAAGTATATTAATTTTGTCTTAAAAGTACAAAGTGAATTAGAGTTTACAAATATTTGATATTGTATTGATATAGATGCCTTTATTTGATCCAAATATCAGATTGTCTCATGTCATTAATATCTGGCAGCCTGAGGTAAGACTTAAAGTTATGCAAAAGTGAGAGAGTATATATCATCTCTTATCTATGTCTGGTAAATAGATGCATGGATGTCATTATTATATTTCCTAGCATTGATTAAACTAACTCTCACAAAATGAAGGTTATAAAATATTTTTGCAAATACATAAGAAAACAAATGCAGAGCTAACCCTTTCAATCCTTATAGAAAGACATTCTCAGTCTGAATTATATGTAAAAAGTAATAATAGTATCATCAGACTTATTAAGTGGCAGAGTGAAACTTGTAGTAAAATTATCAAAATATCTACTGGAAATGTAGATTAACAACCCTATAGTTAATGGTGAACTTGGCTCCACGTAAGTATCATACTTACAGATATTATCTAATGATAATATAAAGCCATTATAATTAGTAAAATATTGTTACTATTTTTTATTTTATCTGTGCTAGGCATTTTTATGTCCAGGCTTGCCTAGGGAGTTCCAATTGATTTGAGTTGTCTCAATGTAAGTATTAAAGCACCTCCTTTTGCTTTCAAAAGAAGCCCAGCCCTGTTTGCAAAATAAATCTTTTGATCACCCTGCTTATCACATGTACACACACAAAAAATGTATCTCTTGGGTATTTTATAATATATATAAAATTTATAAGTACAGTAGAGTACATATGCATAATTTCAGAATGAATGAACATGCATTCTAGTAGAGATTCATTTATTTATTTTCTGTTATTTTGAAGATCACACAATGAAGACTTGACTTCTGAGAAGCTGGAATGTTTCCCAGTTTCACTCTTAGCCCATGCTTAATTGTTCCGGGCAACCCCTTTCAGCCTGGGAATGTGTTCCCTCTCAGACTGATGCAAAGTGACAGTCTAAGCAGAGCTGTGTACTTTTCTCTACTCTCTTTCTTCTCTCTACTCCCTTAATTGTGGGAAGAGGGAGAAATAATTGTTAGGAATTTCAGGGGCCTTTCCTGCATGGTGGATTGTTTACTGACCAAAGGAAAGGCACAAGAACAGGAGGCAGCAACTTCACCAAATCAAATCAGAGTGGCCTGTGAGACCTTACAGGCCCCTTTGCAAACCACAGAGTGGATCATCCACTTACGGTTCACCTGGGATAAGTTACATGTATGCTGGAAATATAAATTTTATGTTTAAGCAGAAAGAACAAAAGTTGAATTTTAAATGGTTAAAAATGGGCCAAACTCTAAATAAATGGATTCTTATGTAATTTCTGAAAATATTTTGAAACTCCAAAATTCTATATCAAGAAAATAAAACTTACATAAATGTACTTTTCCATTCCATGTAAATATAATTTTATTTTTCATTTAAACTGAAAAGAATAAGTTTAACAATTTTGGAGACTGCACTATGAAATTTCAATGACCCGTAATGACACAGACCAATCATGTGAAGAGGGATGTGCTGAATCAACAATTAAATAAGCCTGCAATATGGAAATAAAAGAAATGTAGGATTATTTGTTATACATGACTCTAATAGTAAGGAAAAGAAAAATAGAGCAGGACACAGAGCCTACAAAAATATAACAAGCATCTGACAAGGAATGTCAAAAGTTTACATTGCATGTATATATATTAAACTACAGAATGTCTAATCACCATGCGATTGCTCCCTCAGCACCCTCAACACTGCCTAAAACAGTTGTTAGTATTTTTCACATAATGATGGTTTGGGTGGGACAACATTTCTCAAAATGTGTTCCTTGGAACACTAGCTTTTCTAACATGCTTTGGGGAAAATGTGCCACATTCAAGTAAATGTAGGAAACATGTGTGCTCTATTACTGTCCTAAGTAAAATTCACTTTATGCATTCATGTGCTAAAATGTCTTAGTTTCCTTGCAGTAGCCAGTCTAGCTGTTTAACGTTGTTTATTCCATCATTAACTATGCTTCTTAAACTACAGAACTTTTAGTTTGAAAACAATCTATTAATATTCTAGGAGAATATTTCTATTCCACAGAAAACATTATGGAAATTGGGGGCTAGAGGAATATTGCTGATATATTTCTATTCCTAGCATGTGGTTGGCCTTGACATGAATACCTAAGTTTAAAGAATATCAAAGATAGTATTGTACAATTTTTTCAAAATATTTTAGATAAATTTGTATTTTCATTGCTTAATTATTTGGGCATTCCTCTACATCTGAAACAGCAGTGTTATTTTCATGCCTACGTTAATAATAACGTAGTAGCAAAATAATAATGTATCAGCAAAAGACCTGCTTGACTAGGAACCTGACAAATAATATTGAAACATTCCTGAGTATTAAACCTCTGATTTGATAAAGATTAGTATGCACATATCTATATCTATTTTAAGCAATATGCACGTTTTTAAAAGAAGATAGATATACTCTCAAAAGTATAATGTAGGAAATCATCATTGATGCTATTGGGATGATAAAAAAAACCATTGTAAATAATTGCATTTACATTTCAACTCATGATTATTATTTATTTCTTAAAGTGGAAAAAAGCTGAGCTGGAAAAATGGAAAATTCCCTAAAGATTTGCTTGGAGATGGCTAGGGACCAAATAGTACTGTTTTCCAGATGCTCAGAGATAATGGCGTAACCTGACCTGCCTATACTAAGGTTAACTTGGTGGAAGTGTGGGAAAATATCTCTTTGCACTGGGCTTTGTAATCTAGTCTCATTTACAATCAATAAAATCTTGAGGAATAAAATAGAGCCAATAGAATTGGTGAAATAAAATAGTATTTAAGAAGGTCCTCGATGCTATTACCAATATAATCTTATTTTGTTTCCTAGTTCCTCAGAACTAGGTTCCTTTGGCCATAATCATTTAATATATTTGAATAGAAAACCAAATTTTTTTTCTATCACTTCATTGCTGTTAATACTCAGTTAAATCTGGTATTAATTAATGATCAGAATGTATATGAATAGTCCATTATGTAACAATAAACAATTAAATAATTATTCAGTTAATAACTTATTAGAAAGGCAAGCATCTGAAAGTTTTATGTTCTTGATTGTCACTGAAACAGATTCCAAAGTCTACAAAATCAACAGCAGGTGCACATGAAATTACCCCAGTTCCCAATATATCTTGCTCTTTTTTCACAGATTCTAAATTCTCTTTGTTTTTCAATCTTTTCCTGCAACCAATTGTGATGACCCTATTGACATAATCTATGATATCACTTTTATAAAGCTCATATTTTATTTTAGTTATTTCATCCATTCATTACATCAAGCATCCTAGCTGTGCCAGGCAAGGTGCTAGACACTCTGAGTTTATCTATCAGCAGGACATACATAGTATCTGCAGTAAGGAGCTTATAGCACGGTGAGAAAAACAGACGGTGGCAAGTAAACAGACTCAGTGCTTGCATTTAGTAATTGAGAGAAATCCCATGAAGTATAAAGTATTATTTTATATCAAAGACAAAGGTTGAACTAGGAGAAGCTTTTTATTACAATTGTTATGTTTACATTACTGATATTGTGCTTTCTGGAATTTCTGAGGATGACTTTTCTGACTAAATTTCAGTGGGGCGTGAACTTTGAAAAGTACTGACAGATTTGTGCCCACTCCATTGCCTCATCTTGCATCTCTGGTTGCTAAGGTTAAAAAGGGAGTCATGGTTGCAACATAAAAGAGAGTTGGTGGCTTATGTAAGATTGCTTAGGATTGTGTTATTAGTATTCTCCTCAAGTGTCAGAATTACCTAGACACTTGATATAACAGGTTTATAACAGTTGTCAGAAAGCAGATAACATGGTTCTATATAGCTGATATTTTCATTTTCTCTTTATTTACATTTGTGTTTCTATTAAAGATTTAGTGACTGTGGTTGTCCAGATATTAGAATAATGACCTGAGGGAGGCTATTCTGAAGTTGAAAACTACAGAGCCACTTTCATTTTGTTGGTCCATTATCTTAGTCTCTTTAAATGTGTGTACTTGTGTCTTTAAAATTAGCACACTTCAAGTTGGGTGTAGTGGAACACACCTGTAGTCCCAGCTACATGGGAAGCTGAGGTGGGAGGATTGCGTGAGCCCAGAAGTTTGAACCTGCAGTGAGCTATGATTATGCATCTTCACTCCGGCCTGGGTGACAGAGTAAGATTTTGTCTCAAAAAAATATGAACATTAAAATGAGTACACATCAGAGGAGGTAGCTAAAAATAAATAGAAAAAAGAAAGGGGAAAGAAGAAATCAGATTGTGATTAGAAAGATGATATTGTCCACAATATATAGTCCTTATATATTTCTTACAAAATTTAATTATTCTTAAATTTGTCCCATAATAGCAAATTGATTCCGGGTATAAATCAATAATAGAAACAGCAAAACTGAGTACTACTAATCTGAAAAAATGTCAACCCATTCAATAGATGAACCAGGTAGAATCAGGGATTAAAAGAAGTAATCTGCCTGAAAGTTCCATTGTATAGAAATTGCCCTACTGTTAGAACTTGCAAAGCACAATTGCTACCTATAAATTGTGCTTCTATTTTTAGAAATGCTGTTAGATTATTTTAAAATTTAATACTTGCAAGTACTTTTATTCTTATAACCAATAACACTTATTCCTAATGTATTTCTGAGATTTACTAAACAAGAAAGCTAAGCAAATAAAAGATGCATATATGTATATATATATATTCATACATATGAATAGAATATATATTCATATATATGAATAGAATATATATTCATATGTATCATATATAGACTATATATACATATATATGAATAAAATATATATTCATATATAAATAGAATATATATTCATATGTATCATATATAAATAGAATATATATACACATATATATGGATAAAATATATATTCATATATATTAATAGAATATATATTCATATGTATCATATATAAATAGAATATATATACACATATATGAATAAAATATATATTCATATATATTAATAGAATATATATTCATATGTATCATATATAAATAGAATATATATATGAATATATATTTATATATGAATAATATATATGAAGAATATATATATGAATATATATAATAATATATATACATATATATGAATAATATATATGTATATATATATGAATAGAAAGAAAAAGATATTATTGCCAAAGGCTGATAAACAACAAAACTAACAAGCAGTCAGAAGTACTTGCTGAGAGCAGCTAAAGAGATGGATTTATTTATTCATCTTGTCGTCTTCAACTTCATTCACTCCCTTCACTTGTATTCTCTTGCACAGTAGGTAAATAAAGTTCTGAGATACTGTGTGTTTCACAGATATTCTGCAAAACATACAGATATTTGTACTTGACACACAGATGTTTCAGTTTTTATTTTCCATTTTCCAAGCACAAATTTCTCTACCTTATTCCCAGAATTAAGCCCACCCAGGCTGAAAAATAAAGCAAAACGTAGTGCCACTCCGGCTCTCATGGCCAACCAGATTAGCAGGTAAATCATTTGAGAAAGTTCCCAAGCTTAATCCTTTGAAAACTGATCTTACCTCAGGGGATACCAAATCATATTCTCCATTTAAATATCCCTGCTTTAAACCACACTTGCTCAACAAGTTTTGTAGAGGAGAAAAGCATTTTTTGTTTTGAGAAAATGTGACTTCATTATAAAGAAATTGCTTTCTTTATTTTCATCTTCAGAAGTTAAATTAAGCTTCTTTTAAAAAATTACTTTTTGTTCTAAAATGATTACTGTAATGTGTTTATATATTTCATGAAAGTTGGTTAAAAAAAGCATACATATGCCAAAAACACTAAATTAAATATTTTACCTAAAAGTAATTTATGTTGCAGAGGTAAATGTTAATGGAATATGAAGCAACCAACATTATTTAGAAAATGAAGCTCTAAGTGGAGAGTTGCTTTTGCAAACCAAAATAATAATAAAAATACACTATATTTATACAGAAATGTTTATTTCCTTAACATTAGACTAACATAGATCATGTTGCAGAAGCAAGATGTTTGACTTGTGAGATAGGTGACCCCAATTTTCATCTGTGCTCTGCCATCAATTAGCTGTTTTATCTTATACAATTCCCCTACCCTTTCTTGATTTAAATTTAATTATCCTTAAAATTGGAGAGTTTGACTGTATTATCTCCTAGGTCCCTATAAGCTCTAAAATTTCTGTGATGCTAGAAGGCTAACTTCACATAATTCCCATCTCCATCAGTTCACATGGCCCAGTTTTTGTCAGGGTTTATAAAGATTACTGACATGTGTAGTGTGTCCAAGAATAAAGTACTTCAAAAGTATGTTTCACATTTTTATAGGTTTTGTTAAAATACATTTAAAGTTTATTCATCAAATAATTAGCATTTTAACTCCAATAAATTAAACCAAATAAGATAAACTACGGAAGGAGCAGAGTGTTCCAGTTGTATGGGATGATGAAATTTACAATACAGTATACATATGAGATACAAACAGAAAAAAAATCTACTCATAACAAATTCAGGCTATTTATTGATCTAGAGTGATGGGAGAAAGGAGAAATTATTTCTGAGAGAAAGAATGATAAAAAGAAGAAAGAATGAAGAAAGGAAAGAAGCAAGGAGTAGTAAGAGTAATGAAAGCCTTCTTCTAGTTGTACAGTAAAGTCCATTTTGCTAGCAAGAGGAGGAGTCACTGTGAAATTGCTCATTGATTAGGCCCATGTATGAGAAGCAAATTAAAACCATTCATTTTCCTTGTGCTGGAGTTGCAATTCTCAAGAGAGGTGTGGATACACTGATGGATCGTGATTAGTTGGGAGGTGAATTTCAAGTAATTTGATATTTGTTAAAGGAGCAAAGTTTGCAAATGATTTTCTTTAAAGTAAATCAGAACACGTTTAGGTTAAGCCTGTAATAATAACCTCCTTGCTTCCATTCTGACATTCTATCTAGAGAGGAAAGGAAGGGTGGTGTAACAGAGGACTGACTGTAAATTGTCCGTAACCCTGAGGGTGAGTCCCTCTCTTGCTGAGAACGTCAAGGAAATACTGCGGATTGAAGTTACACAAAGCCAACCCAATTTATCTTAAAGAAAAAGGGAAAATACTAGGAAGGACAGGAGTAGGCTTTGCTTCAGGCTCTACTGAAGTAGGCACTCAGATATTTCACAGAGCCTTACCCTCTCATTTTCACCCAGTCCCAAGTGAACTTTACTCTTCTGTACTGCAGACCATGTGTTTTACCAAGCTGGAGGTGAGAAGGAAAATGTCACAACTAGCCTCATCCTACCTTGAAACTCCAAAGGGAAAAACAGGAAAGGCAGAGTTCTCTCTCTCAGAGCACCTGCACACATACACACACACACGCACGTGTCTCTCAGGAAAAATCTCTGCTTTGCTCAGTTTGGTGCCCTTTCTGTCTTACAGGAAAATCACCATGACCATATGGAAAAGGTACAATATCCATTGTTTAATGAAGTGCAGCCCCCACCAGAAGTAAATTGGGTGCTATGTCTACTTAATCCAATTAGTCGCTTCAATAGTATTTAGAGAATAGCAATAAAGTAATATAGTTACACAGCTATCAGTTCCATTTTCATAGCTGCCCTAATGTAATTCAAATAAACTTTGTATATTTATTTCTATAAGAAAATCAGACACATTACAAACAAAAGTAGAAATTAACACACCAAGCTGGCTGTTAGTCATAAGAAATACAAGCAAGCATTTATAAATATTTAGAAAAGAATAAAGTTTTGCTGCCTTAAAATTACAACTTGAACTTCATAGCTATATATAAAATATAATGTTGATTTAATTTGGTTAGCAGTCTATGTGTATGTGTTTGCATATGTGTATGTTAAAGAAGAGTTGGTGATTTTATTAAATATTTTAGACGTGTAAATGACCATGAAATCACTTTTATTTTAGCTGTCTTTCAGTCTACTTTTTGCAGACACAGCCACAAAATCATCTTGTTAATTGTGACACACGTCATCATTTTTATCAAAACTCGCAAATAAAACTGTATACTTTTCAAGTATAGGCCTATGTGTGCACAGATATTCATAGAAAAAATAAATTTTTAAACACTCATGAAATATTGTTTACAA
Organism: Piliocolobus tephrosceles; assembly: GCF_002776525.5. Lineage (NCBI taxonomy): Eukaryota > Metazoa > Chordata > Mammalia > Primates > Cercopithecidae > Piliocolobus > Piliocolobus tephrosceles. The sequence continues at coordinate 88,129,695 of NC_045441.1, forward strand.
ATCATATTTATACTTTGCTGGATATGGTAAGGGACATAGTTTAACACTATTTACTAACAAATTTACTCATTGTCAAGCAAAAGTAATAGGTTCTGGGAATTTTTAACATGTTTTAACAATTCCTACATTGAGAAGTTGTTAATTGTGCTCATGTGTACATGCATGTGTAAGAAAGATGGGTAAGGGTGGCTGGGCGCAGTGACTCACGCCTGTAATCCCAGCACTTTGGGAGGTCGAGGCAGGTGGATCACGAGGTCAGGAGATCGAGACCATCCTGACTAACATGGTGAAACCCCATCTATACTAAAAATACAAAAAAATTAGCCAGGCCTTGTGGTGGGTGCCTATAGTCCCAGCTACCTGGGAGGCTGAGGCAGGAGAACGGCCTGAACTTGGGAGGTGGAGCTTGCAGTGAGCCAAGATCGCACCGCTGCACTCCAGGCTGGGTGGCAGAGCAAGACTCTGTCTCCAAAAAACAAAACAAAACAAAACAAAAAACCAAGAAAGATGGATAAGGGCAAGAGAGTCATGAAAACATATTATTTTGGTAATTCAGATTGAGTATTCCTTATCTGAAATGCTTGAGACCAGAAATGTTTTGAATTTTAGACTTTTTAAAATTTTGGAATATTTGTATTCTACTGGTTTAGCATCCCAAATCAAAAAATATGAAATGCTCCAATAAACATTTCCTTTGAGTTCATTTTGTCACTTAAGTTTTGAATTTTGGAGAATTTTGGATTTAGAATTTTTGGATTTGGGATGTTCAACCTGTGTACTCAGTAATGTGTATGTATTTCAAAGGATGGCATCATATATGTACTCTTGCTAAAATAAGTGAAATTTATTTTATATATTTTAATGCAATGTATTAAAAATAAAGCTAGAGAATATAAAACAATTTCCATAAATTTGACTATATTTCACTTAATCTGTATCGTGTCTATGATAATGATAAATAATCTGTAACTGTAATTTGATAGACACACCAATGATTAGGTAATGCTTATATTATACTTAAGGTTGTAAATATTCTCAATAAGCTCTTGTGTGTAATATTCATAACATTCTTGAAATATACTAGCAAGTCCTGTGGTGTCCAAACCTCAGCTAATTCATCATTTCTATTTTCTCACTCACCAGCTAAAGCAATTTCCTTCCATTTTTGTGCCAGTTGGCACCTTACATTTCTTTTCAATTATGTTTTTAATGTTTTTGAGTTATATCTGGCCTTCCATTTCATTGCAGTTTTAAGTAGTACACCTTTCTCTCTGGATGACTCATGAGTCTTTTTTTTTTTTTTTTTTTTTTTACATTTTTGTTAACTCAAAATCTAACTTCTCCAAATTTGCTCAAATCAAAGAATAATGATTTTATATTGAACACTTACAGACCCACAAAAAAGCCTCTCAATTTGCAGTCACTCTTTTATAGCCATTCTCACCCATACTCTGTATTTCTAAAATGGCCTCTTGTTTATTCTGCTACTGTGATACAATTAGAAAAATTTTTCTTTTTCTTTTTTTTTTTTGGAGACGGAATCTTGCTCTGTCACCTAGGCTGAAGTGCAGTGGCATGATCTTGGCTCACTGAAACCTCCGCCTCCTGAGTTCCAGCAATTCTCCTGCCTCAGCCTCCTGAGTAGCTGGGATTACAGGAGTACACAACTATGCTCGGCTAATTTTTTTGTATTTTTAGTAGAGACAGGGTTTTGCCATGTTGGCCAGGCTGGTCTCAAACTCCTGACCTCAGGTAATCCACCCACTTTGGCCTCCCAAAGTGCTGGGATTACAGAAGTGAGCTACCATGCCCAGCTAGAAAAATTTTTCTAAAATATTACTCTGACCTATCCAAATAGTCCATAGAATCTTATTTATTACTAAATTATATTCAAATTATTTAGCATTTAAGAAATCATCCATGCCATAATCCTAAAAATTTTCTAGCATTGTTTCTCACTAATTATAACAAGTAGCCAATATATCAGTTACGTTTTCTGTGCTTTCACCCATAGTTTGGCTTCACCTAAGCAAGACTTTTTGCTCACAGAAGGCAAAGTGTTCAGAATTGTAGGGGACAGTGGGAGAGGTGGCAGGGATGAGACCTGTTACAAGCTTAGTCTACTAGGCTGGGCCTAGGAGTGTAGACAGAACTACTAAGAAAGGAGATTTTCAAATTTTCAGGCAGGCATGGTAGACAAATAGGAATGAAATATTTAGTCCAGTTCATTCAAAATATCGGTTAATGGGGTATTATAGCCTCTCAAATATATATATGTCTTAAATATATATATGATACATATAAATATATATTATATATAAGATATAAAATATATTATATATACTATATATAATACATATTATATATTGTATAACATTTAGTATATATAAGATATATTATATTTATATTATATAATATATTTAAAAATATATATCCTATATATTATATTTAAAGAAAGCAGAACACAGTTACAGTGGATTCAGGTTAAATACTACTTCAAGATCAGGCATCCCACAGCATTTAAGGAGTGTTTCCAGGGGTTGCTGTGCTCCATTCTGGAATTGGGTACAGATTCCAGAATGTATATAAGTACTCTTTATATTCTGTACTCTTTATGTTCATGGGAAACAAAAGACAAAGGCTAAATCAAAGTAATAGCTTAGAAATGTACAGGCTTTGAAATGAAATGAATATGATTACATGTAATAATGTACTCAGCTTTGCTGTTTATTAGTCCTCGTTCTTGGGGAGTTCCTTAACTTCCTAAGCGCCATATAACATTTTGAAAATTCCAAACAAAACTCAAGTAGAAGCCTTCATCATCGAAGTGGGGTATCCTGGGTTGGGAAGTGGATGCTATTCGTAGTGCTATTGGTAGAGCCTTGGTGTACTAGGGAAATGGATAAGCAAACTGATGACTGAGAGAGAAACTCAAAGTGGAGATCACACAAGAAACCTGGCTCAGAAAATAGGGACACAAGTTTAGACAATTTGAAATCTTATTAGAATCTGGAAACAAACTAGTCAACATGAGATGCTATGACCCATGATTACTTCCAGGAGACAGTGACTTGTTACCTAAATTTTCACTGCAGAACAAAGAAAAGATAGAAGACTGAGTCTGCCCTGGCTTAAGTCAGCTCTAAGCAGTCTAATAAAGACCTTCCAAACCCTCCCCCTACCAACCCAAATTACAAACTGGATTTTGTTTTTCTAGGCATGAATGTGGCTCATTCTCATGATGAATAATGCTCCAGGGCATTGAGTTCAGTTTGATTATGATGAGCATTTCAGATCTGCGTACATGAATGCATTTCATCTGAACCACATGGATCCACAATTGGGTTAGAAAGCTAATGAAAATACGTTATCTTAATGTATCTGGTATCCCTGAATTTATTGCTGTTACAGCAGCCAGAAAAAACCACAGGAGTAATTTTTGTTACAGACTCTTGGCTATTCTGCTGCCATTCTTAGCCAGAAGCCCAGTGCATAAATATTCAGGAAAATTAAAAAGAACAAGAAAAAGAATTATCCACATTGTTGTTATAGGCCCCCCAAGTAGTTTGCTTTAGGTTACTATTTATTTAGGTCAAAAGATTACATTCTTTCCTAACACATTCAGTAATCATCAGGTTAAATTATCTAAAGTATTCCATCTATGCAAATAGCTGAGAAAGATTTCTAAACTTGTATTAGAAGTAAGACAGACTTATCAACATTTAAAATATTCATTATTTGATTAAAATAAAGAAGACTGGATGCAAAAAAATACAAATATATATACTATCATAAACAGTAGTGGAGGGTCAGTTATTAATGTCTGTTTGTGGTTGTAGCAGTGATAATGCTGACTGTTTCATAATTTATTTACAATTTACATTTAAAAATAAGTTAGTATATGCTATATTTTACATATAACAGTTTGAAATATGCCAGAATAGATTGTGTTGTCACTATTCAAATCTCCGTTGTAACTCTATAAAGAAAAGTTTTATTAATTGTTAGTATAATTTAGGTTGGAATGCATTATTTCCTTTTAAGACCAAGAGTCATGGCTATGATTATATAATTATCATGTATACCTAACAAGTACTCCATCTTTACTAAGCACTGTAACGATATAGAACAGATCTCCATTCAAATACTCCAAAAACTGATACAGGAAGTAATGAGCATGGAACATCATTTTCAGAGATAACTTTTAAATGCAATAGGCAGAGGTGTCAGTGAGAAGAAAGAGAAAGAGAATAATAATAGCAAACACTTATATGGCATTGACCATGTACCAGACATGTTGCTAATGATTTATGTGTATAAACTGATTTAATCTTTACAACAACTCTGTGCATTAGATACTTTTATTAAACCCATTCCACAGACATGGCGGTATATACAGTATAAAATATCTCAATGGGGAAACTAAAAGTAATACAAAGACAAGCTAAGAAAAAATACCATAGCTCTTGTTGCCAATATTAAAGTTACACGCTGTAAAAGACAGATATTTTTGCTCTGAGGCAATGAAGTCTGACCTTGTGTTCTGCACTACCTACACAATTTTCCAAGTGGGAGTTACTGGGACTTCCAGACCTCAAGTATTCCCACCTACACATGCCTGCTCTTTGTCCACAAGACTGAATAAGAGCACAAATTCCATCACATAACCATATAATGCAATGTATTTTGGAATTTTGGGATATATTTCAAAAATTAAGGAAGTGGGAAAATATTTTGCCCAAAATATAATATAGAGGGAAGATTCTATAAGTAAATGAAAAAGTCACATTTGGGAACATGTATAAATGTCATAATTTATTTTTAAAATCATGCCACATTTAAGAAGACTTATAAATGTATATGTTGTACCCAACATTACAGCTTCTTAAAGCCAAACCTTTCACTTCCTCCAAAAACAAACCACATGTTTTCCTCTTCCACGGGTCATCCATGAAATATCTGTTCTTTTTCTGAGCTTGACCCTGATACATTGAATAAAGCCTGGCAGAGGCTATACAAGTTCTTAGTCTACTCTTCCTGAAATATTCATCTGACATGTAAGGCTCATAGAATATGAACAGGAAATTTTTTTAGGTATTTGCCAAACATTAGACTAGTCTTCTCAGAATTGATTAATAAAAACTAGTTTAAGTTTAAGGACTTCTACCGATTATATTTCTAAGAAAGCGTTTTTATCACCCATATATCTACAAGTTTGCAGATATAGAAATAGATATGAATATTGTTATAGATTTCCTTAGCTCTTCTTCTCATAAAAAGTAATTTAAGGCAAAAGTTTCCATCTTTTTAAAATGTTGAATAAGTTTCATTGAATAAATATATTAATATGACTGAAAATACATTGACTGGTCATGGTGGCTTATACCTGTAATCCTAGCACTTTGAGGGACCAAGAGGAGTGGATCACCTGAGGTCAGGAGTTCAAGATCAGCCTGACCAACATGACAAAACTCTGTCTCTAGTAAAAATACAAAAATTAGCTGGGCATGGTGGCAGGTGCCTGTAGTCACAGCTACTTGGGAGGCTGATGCAGGAGAATCTCTTGAACCTGGAGGTGGAGGTTTCAATGAGCCGAGATCATGCCATTGCACTCCATCCTGGGCAAAAAGAGTGAAACTCGGTCTCAAAAAAAAAAAACATTGAAAATAGAGACAAGTCTAAAAAGTGTGCTGACCATCAGTTGAAAGTATACCTGTTCTCCATTGATATAAAGCAGTAATTTGATTTTTAAAAAGTGTCATTAAACTTAGGGATAATCTTCAATGTAAGCATACAAAGTCTTCACAAACAAGGTCACAATATATAATCTTGCTTTTGCATATGGTTTTGCTTCAAAAGGGTCCTGCAGATCTGCTAAAAGAGGATTTCTTCTCTAAGAAAAAAGATAATAATATTCACTTTAAAGAATGACTATAAGTATTATAAATATTAGTAGTGTCACAAGATCCTTATGGTATCACTTTTCCAGCTGAAACCTCTGTGACTGGTGGCACCTTTGCCTGAGTTTTGCTTGGGCCCATTGGGCTTGTTCCACACACTTGGCATGGCAGGCTGTGCTCAGCTTGCACAGCCAGCCTGGATGCCATGCCTGCCAAGGGTGAGCCAGGCAGAGAGCAGTGAGGTGTGCATGAGTGAGCGAGCATTGGATCTGGTCTCTGTGCACAGCCAAGTATGCCAGCTGGTGCAGCAAGGTGGGCAGCTCCAGGCATCAGCGCAGGTGCTGGCTCTGTGAAAGCCTGCAGCTGGATCAGATGCACCTCAAACAGCTTCTGCTGTGGATGAGGGGATGTCTGGATGAGGGGAATGTGGTGGCTTCTGGAAGCATGGAGATGCCAAAAATCACAGAGCCCCAAATAAGGTATTACAGTCCTGGCTCAGGGAGCCCATAGATCTGGGATCCCTAAAGGGCCACAGCTTTTTTTCCTTCTCATCGCCCACAGTGTGGTCAGCAAGGGGGTTGTTTCAGTCTATTTGTGTTATAGCTCTTTCAGTCCTGCCTTTCAGTGGGCCTTGAGTTCTTGTTCAGTGTCCAGGAAGAATGAGATATGCAGATGGCTGGAGGGTGAGCCAGGTAGAGAGGAGCCTTATTGAATGACAGAACCGCTCTCCACAGACTCAAAGTAGGTAGTCCTGATGGTTCTCCAGCTCTCATCAGAAAGGATACCCTCAGTGGGTAGCTCCTTTCCACAGCCAGGTCATCCCAATGAGTTGAGGAGACCCAGGTTGGGTATCTCCTTCTCACAGTTGGTAGTTCCTATGTCTGTGTGAGTTGAGCTGAGTCTGGGGTTTTTATGGGCTTCAAAAGAGAGGAAATGCATGTTGATTGGTCCATGGACAGCCATGGGTGGGCCCAGACAAAGCACCATAAGTTCTCGCTCCTGGCCACAGACTCCACCTGGAATGGACAGTCTGGGCCCCAAGCTTCAGGTCATCCCTGGCTTGAAGGTGGGGTTTCACCAAGGATACTCCCCCTTTCTGCCCCTAAGCCTGTCTGCCTTCTGCTGCCATCAACATATCATCCATGACACACAGGCTGTTCATGCCGAGGGTTGCCTGAAGGCCTATGCCAAGCCTCGCCCAGTCCCCCCTTGGCCTCCTTCCCATGCTCACTGGTGCCCAAAGTCCAGAAGGAGCCAAGGCAGCAGGGGCCAGCATGTCAGAGCCACCCCTGAGAGCATTCGTATCTGACTGGGTTGTGACAGCACCTGGGGTTGGCTACAACGCTGGTCCAAAATTGGAGTGGGTGCCAGGAGTGGGGAGAGGCCAGATGGTGGGAGCAGGCACTTTCAAACCTTCAGGGGCAAAGGGCTTCCTGGTCCCTGGAGGGTACAGGGATGCTGGGGTCTGGGGCTGTGTCTGGGCAGCTGTGGCTGAGCTTGGGAGTGTGGGCTCCTGCCCCACAAACTTGGTGGTGAGTGGCGCTCTAGCCTGTTTCTGGTTCCCTCTGGACCTATGTAGTATACAGCTGCACCTCTCCTCCTGCAGCTGGCATCCTTGCAATGGCAGCTACAGATGGGTTGCCGCTGCTATCAGCAGTATACCTATTATGGTACATAGTACACATTATTTATTTGATGTAAAGTGACCTAGTATTATGGAGAGAGTAACGTTTTACTTATTTTGTTCTATGAATCTCTTTTTTTTTTTTTTTGAGACGGAGTCTCACTCTGTCACCCGGGCTGGAGTGCTGTGGCCGGATCTCAGCTCACTGCAAGCTCCGCCTCCCAGGTTCACGCCATTCTCCTGCCTCAGCCTCCTGGGTAGCTGGCACTACAGGCGCCGCCACCTCGCCCGGCTAGTTGTTTTTTTTTTTTTTTTTGTAGTTTTTAGTAGAGACGGGGTTTCCCCGTGTTAGCCAGGATGGTCTCGATCTCCTGACCTCGTGATCCGCCCGTCTCGGCCTCCCAAAGTGCTGGGATTACAGGCTTGAGCCACCGCGCCCGGCTTGTTCTATGAATCTCTTAAAGGTATACCACACTTAGATGATTCAGTTATTTTCATATTTTATTAATTCTCTCATTTATTCATTTACTTGTTCACTCAAGAAGTATTTATTTGCTACCAACTAAATGCTGAGCATCATTCTGTTTGTTGTAGATGCAGCAAAGTATATGAGAACATGTCTTTGAAAATAACTATAGGCACATGACACAAAGCATCAAAAGTTTTGCTGTGTATTGGCATCTACAGTGAGCTGTGCTCTAGACCACTCCCCTTCTCTAGAGAACAGCCAGGGGCTTGCCTTCATCTTATGCCGTTTTATGCCAACTACCCTACTTGCTTGCTCTTTTTTTTTCTTTCTTTTCTTTTTTTTTTTTTGTTTTTTGTTTTTTGTTTGTTTGTTTGTTTTAACTGCACTAATCACTTAGATCTTCACTTGTAGCTTGCTTTAATTTTTCTCCTACCCAAGGTTTTCATTAATGACATCTGTATCTCCTCCTGGGCAACATTTAATCTTAGCAAGGGAAGATTCCTTTTTTTTTTCAGCACCATAAATATTCCTTTATTTTCTTCTTTAAAAAGTACCTAGGATTTATTGCAGGAAAATTAAATAATTATTATTTATTTTCATGTTTTCCTTTTTTTCTCAGTTGTATATTCAAGTAACCCTTTCTCCAAACCCCTTCCTCATTTCACCCCCAATTCTCCCCACCTCATGGACAAATATATATATATATACATCTTACATACCTTCTAACTGAGAAGTTAATCTTGCATAGCTGTAGGGAACCAATTTCTGTTTTCAGAATGAAGTGGGTGGAGATATGAAAGAGGAAAAAAACATACTCGTCTCTTTGGTCATACTTTATCCTGGAGGTGGCATACTATTCAGACCAAGTATAGAAGAAACAAAACTCTCTTCATAAATTGTGTGTTGCATAGAACTAATAGAAAATTAGTTTACCATACAACCTGTCATCTGGAGTGTAAACTAAGTGAAAAGTTGCTGGAAATTATTACTGACTAGTTTAAGATACATGTGGATTTTTTAATGCTCAAATGCTTTATTTTATTCTTTGAAAGACTAAATAATACGTAAAATACAGGTATCTCAACATTGAGATTGTTGAAACATACTGTTCTCTAAACTAAAAAACCATCATAAGATATCTTATTTCTTTGCTGGAGCTTAAGTTTGTTGGTCATAGAAACCAGTTTTGTGAAACAAGGGAAATATAGCAGATGGCAAGGCCATAGCTCAGAAAAGAAAAGAAAAAAAAAAATCATCCCTTCTGGTTTAGATAATCCCTAGAGTGTTGGCTTTGGAATAAAACAAGTTTTCTACAGCAATACCTTAAAAAGAAAAATGAGGTTTTATGTTTGGAATTTATGACTAGAAGTGAGGAATCTTGGGCTATAATTTTGGTTGCACCATTTACTCATTGTCTCATGGAGCAGTAAAGTAGCACTGATTAATAAATAAAAATTGACTGACTGTTTCTAGGATTCTGTGAAAAGCACACCGAGCAAATATTCATTGTGATCAGAAGTATTTAAAATATTATTCAACTCTCAGATAGCAAAAAATGAAACGGGATATTTTTGCTAGTCTGAAAATGTGTAAAATCCTGCAAAAACCAAAGTGACTGTCCCTATTATTTTTCACAGGGTTGAGAGCATAATATTGAATTGGGTAGAATTATCTTCTCAAAATATAGCATATAAATCTTTCTTTGGATTACTATGTCACATTTTCTCTTTCCCTTGAATGGTTATGTGGTGGGAAAGAATTCCCCAAGAGTGGCCAGGCGTGGTGGCTCAAGCCTGTAATCCTAGCACTTTGGGAGGCCGAGACGGGTGGATCACGAGGTCAGGAGATCGAGACCATCCTGGCTAACCCAGTGAAACCCCGTCTCTACTAAAAAAATACAAAAAAAACTAGCTGAGCGAGGTGGCGTGCGCCTGTAGTCCCAACTACTCGGGAGGCTGAGGCAGGAGAATGGCGTAAACTCAGGAGGCGGAGCTTGCAGTGAGCTGAGATCCGGCCACTGCACTCCCGCCTGGGCGACAGAGCAAGACTCCGTCTCAAAAAATAAAAAAGAAAAAAAAAGAATTCCCCAAGAGTTCAGTAGAAACTTTACAATACTAAACATCCATCCATGAATACCTATTATACATAGGAAGTGAGGTCAAGGTAATAACAGTTACAAACTAAGCAATAGCAGCATCTGACCTTTGGAAATACCAGCTTATATCAGGATTGCTTGAAAGCCACAGATCTCTTCTACCAATTGACCCCCAAGAAGAAACACCCTAAGTCAACGAAATGCTGGATGTGAATCCACATGATGAAGAAAGGGGAACCAGTCATATGCTGACCCTGTGTGAGGGAGTGTTGCTAGAAGAAAGGGGAGAACCAGTCTTTGAACACGAAGACAATGACCTGTATCTCAGAGCTTGAAATGAGACATTGTTCTGCCTTATATCAGATATGTCACACGAGTATTTGCAACAACATTTGAGTTGTCACAGAAAAAGTAAGAAACACAAGAAATGAAATACCATTCTGTTTATATGTCTAATATAGAAATAAAATGTTAATCATATTATATTATTCTGCTCCACATGTTTTGTCTCACTAGTTTGTTTGTGTCATGATATTCATTCCATCTAAACTATTTTCTTTACATTTTATGAATAAAAACACATACACCTTTTGCCACAATTAAGCACTAGAAAAAAAGTAGTATCTTTATGAAGTTTCATTCTGGGTCTTTATTGCTTTTCAGTTTCATTTAAGGAGAGCCAATACACACACAGTTGATGAATCAGATTAGAGAAAATCAGAGCAGGCACTGTTTAATTTCTACTGGGAGGCCCTGGCCATCCTCTGCGGGGATTAATGTTTCAGAGCAGGTACACATTCTTGTCCTAAAACAAATGACTTCAGTGTTATAGCTAGTACCCACATGTTTATGCATCTTAATACTTTAAATGTTACCTGATTACAGTGTATGGGAGTCTAAATATATACCAAAGAAAATTAAAGGGAATAGATGCCTTTATTTAATAATGTATTATGGTCCCAGTTTCCTAATCTCCTGGGAAAAAAATGTAAGTTTTAAAACAGGTAGCATGGTAAACCAGCTTTACAGTAGATTTGAACTGCAGATGGGTTACTTTTTACAAGTTCAAAGAACTCCAGTGAAGACTAAAAAAAAAAAAAAAAATTAAAGTGCCCAGCCTGTTTTTGATGAGAGTTTGACATTTATTACTTCCTTTGGCTTTTCTTTTCTTTAAAAAAATCTTGTGTGATTTAGGAGGACCAAACCTTTAGCTGCTATAGAGTCAGAAATTAAGTTAGTCAGAAAATAATATTCCCTTGTTACCATTTGTTCATGGAAAATTGTGGAGACACTCTCTTTCTCCAAATGATTTTTGACAGTTCTCTAAATCCCCTTTTCAACCATCGAAGCTGTCTATGTCTGGAATACCTATGCCGTGAGAAAACTCAAAAGAGAAAAAAAAGAAGAGCAACAATATAATATATTAGCTTTTTAGATTCTGGTTTCTCCAGCATCCATTATTGCTTCACCAGTAAAGAGAAAATTCATCAGATAGTCAAACTGCAAGAAGTAACACTTGGCGATCACAATCAAGTTTCCACTCAGAGAGAAAAGTCATTATTGGGTTTAGAATGCTTTGCATTTATGTCTTATAAACAAGTTTAAAAATAACACCAAAAAAAAAAAAGGATGTTAACCATATGTCATCTCACAGTTTGTAACTAAAGGGGATAAAGTTACCAAAGTTTCTTCAAGCCCTTTGAACTTGAAAGTCAGTATGCATTTTCCATCCCCTTGTACATTATGATAAACAGTAACCCCTTCATTGCTACCCTGGAGTGTGTTGTAAGTTCCCTTTGTTCAGCAAACTCAGTATATCACATCATTTTTATTACAGTGGTTTACTAGACTACTTTCAGACAGATGCTAAAATTCACTAGGCTTTTGTTTTCCTTATTTGCCTTTTTTTAAAACAATATTTTTAGATAAAATAGTGATTTAAATAATGGCTTTAAAAATGTCCAAAGGATCTCTAAGTCTCAGAGCAGTTGTAATACACTTCAATAGGGCTTTAAGAATATATTTACCTTGTTCAAAGATAAATGAGTTAAGGACAAATCATCACTTTTAAATAATGATGTAACTTTAAGTATCACAGGGTATATAGTGCATCTGTATGTACTACATTCACCTCACAAATTCACATATCACTTATTGACTACTAAATCTGTTAAAGCAACACTCTTTCACCTACTGTAGCATGTCATTTCTTGTGCAAGATAGTCATATTCATATTTTTCTCTGCATTTGGTCTGTATTTAAGCCGGTATGGGACTGTAAATGCACACAATCAAACATACAGAGTGCTATTGACTTAAGTGCTATTGACACCTTTACATCATCTCTGTCATGTCCATCAATCACATCATTTTCAAAAAACTCCAGATGCTAATTATATATTACATTTTATTCTTGTGCTTGGGGAAAGGATTATAAACCTCTAGATACTCAATAAATCTGAATTAAAAAGTGATAGAAGCAGGATTGTTTTATCTGCCATCATAATAAAGAGGACATTAAAATTTTAAAAGTCTTGCCTATTTTATCAGTTGGCAATTGTTTAAGGATCAGAAAAAAAATCAATGCCGAGTGTTTCTGTTCTTATTTTTGGTGGTGATTTTGGTATGCCTACTAATCTATGTGCCATTTTTCTCTTTACCAATCAGCTCTCATAATGAGGCTGATAATGAATGTGACCTTAGCATAAAACCATTAAGACTTTTACAATCAATGGAATTATGACAAGAACACAGGAGAAATCTGTCCTTAAAGTTTTCTAGGTTAGACCAAAGAAAAGGGAGAATTTAGACTCCAGAAACACTCACCAAAGACTATCTATTTGAGTAATTCTTCAGGTATCAGATTTCATCAGAGTTGCTGTGGGGTAACAGATGTGTTCCTGTCGATTTCCAGTTGGAATTCTACAATCTTTGTGAAGGGGTCAAGGTTTGGTTTGAAAGGAGTCTGGCTATGAAAGAGTGTTGCCTTTGGGGGAGATAGTCTGGATGGAAAACCTGGGTGAAGACAATCTCAATTATTTATGTTTCAGTTTAGAGAGATATAAAATGGAAGTAGGAGAATAGCAAATTTACAGAATGGCTGTGAAGATAACCGAGATAATATATACGCAACTATTAAAAGAATGCCTGTATTGTGATCCATGCTCAATAAAAAATTAACTAATATTTCTATTTGCTATGGTGTTTTTGATAAATTCACCTTTGAACGAAGTCCTGCCCATGGACAAGTACTCATACATATAGCCAGGTACATAATGTCCTCAAGTGCTTCACTCCATGATGACAATCCACTTTCTACTTCCAAAGCTTTGGAGCCTCATCTTACTTCTGTCTGCTTTTCACTTGAACTTTTTCCCCAGCAGTCAAAAACTAGAACTTGAAAAGACTCACATTCTTCTTAAATGAAGTACATGCCAAATTTTATTTCATTAAAATTTGAGGAAGTCAATTGCAAATAATACTCATTAACTTCATATAAATGTCTTTGGTTCATATGTGTAGGCCATCAAATAGGTCAAGCAGTTTGTTAAAGCAGACAAAAATAGACAAAACCAATCCATGATGACAAAAGTCAGCCTATGGATAAAGATTAGGTTTACAAAGCAAGGGTTGTAGGTAATTCCATGTCTTGACTGGGTGGTGATTACATAGAAAGTCCACTTTGTAAACATGTGTCAATAGGCAGTTAAAATATGTGTACTTTATAATCATCATACTATAGTAAAACTGCTTACATTTTTGAAGAAGCGATATCAAGAACTAAGGATTTTCACGAAATGTACAATATTTAGAATTCCCATTGGAATATTATAGGCCATTGTCCTCTGATTTTAATTCTCAGGTCTAAGCCACTGAAGATCAACTCGGGTACAAACACATATACTTTTAGGCCATAGCACTCAGCTCTATCTATCTCTTCATTCTACTTCCTAGTGAGTTTCACTCACATTCAAATTATTTCCTGTAATTTGCTGAAAACTTTAGCATACCAACTCAAGTTTTTGTTTTGTTTTGTTTTCCCCACGCAAAACCTATAGCTATCTTAAGGAAATTTAATGTCTTTATTTTTGCTCAGATGACAACCTGCCCTTTCAGTTCCTTGAACTCATCTCCACTTGATTCAACCTCAGTAAAAAAAATCCCAATAGTCACATCTGGCCCTTGTTGTCATCATGAGAAGTTTAGAATAAAAGACTGAGATAACTAAATCTCTCACAGCCTCCTTCTTTCCCGTTCTCTCTTTCAGATGTTTGAGGAGAGCAGTTCAAGATTTTGTCTCATTCACACATTTGATGGCTTGATCTCTCTATTTTCTCAGTTGTTGTCATTTTTGTCATTTCCTTTCTATCCTCCTTGTAATTCACTATCATGTTAATATTTTATTTATCTAAGTTCATCAAACCTTTGCATCTTTCTGCCAAACCCCAATTTGGGATCATTTGTACTAGTCTAGCATCTCCATGCTTCCACTAGAACTACTGGAGAAAAATCACAGATCGATGAAAGTTAGTAATGGTACACATTCATGATGACCAGTAGCAACCAGGTCCTAAGGCTGCCCAGAGATTCTTAGTTGTGTCAACTCCCTCTCTGCAATTCTCCACAGAAGTCATTTCAAGATATCTTTATCTTTTTCTCTTAAAGCATTTGCCCTCCTCTATCCCTCCCTCCTTCCAAGATACAATTCAACTTCTTACTGCATTGGAGAAAATATTAACCATCAGATGAGAAAGAACCACCCCAATTTGCACCACCTGTATTAAATATAAAGCATGCATATTATATGCATATATATGGAATACATATATTATACATCCATATCTAACATAATGGATAGTGTATACACATAAATATATAACATAAATATATATCCATATCTTGCACACATTTTATCTCTACAAAACTGACCTCATTAAAGTTGCAGATAGCAAGTAACTGGGTCACTTAATCTAATAGACACATTGTGACCCTTAGAACATTTTTTGGGTTTTTTTTTTTTTTTTGGACTCTCCACCAGGCTAGAGAATCTGTATAATCTGAGGCTAGTTCTGTCTTGCTACTCATATACTTCCAAACCCTTCAATGAAGATGCCCAAGAAACACTGTGTGATTTAATTAATGTTATAAAACACCATGTAGCTCTTAACCAGGCCTTTGTAGAAAGTATGATTCTAAGTAACTTCAGGACTGGGCTCCCTGGCTCATGCCTGTAATCTCAGCACTTTGGGAGGCTGAGGCAGTTGGATCACTTGAGATCAGGAGTTTGAGACCAGCCTAGCCAACATGGTGAAACCCTGTCTCTACTAAAAATACAAAAATTGGCCGGTATGGTGGCACACACCTGTAGTCCCAGCTACTCGGGAGGCTGAGGCGGGAGAATTGCTTGAACCCGGGACGTGGTGGTTGCAGTGAGCCGATATCTTGCCACTGCACTCCAACCTGTCTCAAAAAAATAAAAATAAAATAAAAATAAAGATAAGTAACTTCAGCACAGAAATATGCACCCACAAAGTCTTTAAATCCAAGCTCTCTCAGAAACTTTGTTAGAATTTACACTTAGTATTTTAAAATAAGTTGATAATTTTATATATACAATTTCTATAGATAAGAGAGTGAAATATCATGTTTTATATCATCCATATATTTTTTATTATTCACTATATGGCAGAAGCTCTTAACATTCATGTCATCCTGAATTACTGTATAGGTAACAATTTGTTTTCCTGGTTGATATATGGGGAAATCTGGTTTTCAATAAATGGTAAATGTCTTTCAAGCATTAGGAAAGTATCTGAGGTAAGCAGTAATTTTTATGACAGTCTCATAACTGATGAAGGAGACTTCACTTTCAACAATGGCTCTGTTACATGTAGCCCATTTTGTTGTGTGTGCTATAGCAGACTCAATGCCACATCTGGAAAAATTCTTTCTTTCTGTGTTATTGTGTGGTTTGCCCTTATATGGAGGTCAGTACTCTTCTATTTGACTATGAATTGTTTTCCCATCTTCCTTCTTTCATAAGTGACTTCTTTCATAAGTGACAATCCTATTTCCCCATGACTGACTATTAAATTATGTGATGCTACACTTCAACAACACCATAGAATAATGCCCACCAGGTAACAATTAAGTGGCCTAACACTGATCTTACTCCTGTTGAACGCTTACCAAAGTCTCTGCAGGGAACAGTGACTTTCAGAGAAGAGGATTGCTGGGAGCATGTACTTTCTATCCAGTCTAGCAGTTACTCAGAAGAGTCCATTGTTGGATTCAGATGAGTATTCAAATTTACATCATTTTGACCTCAGATAGAATTACTTTTTTGGAATTATAAGACATTTTGAAAGCCATATTATTTTCGTGGTTTTAATTATAAGAATAATTCCCCCTCCAAATTCTTTAGTCTCAATAAGTATATGTTCTCTGCAATTGTTTTCTTTTTATTTTGTGAACACTGAATCACATTCTTAACTATATTAATCATCATTCTTTAATCAGTAGCTCACATGAGTAGGAAAAGAAGGTCTCGGTTCTCTTGTTCTAGGTTAATCAGAAAAGAGTTTCTAAATTTTGTAAGAATTCTACAGATTCAGTGACCCAGGAAATCCTACCAGTTGCTCTCAGGATAAAACAAACGGCTTTTGCTGCTTAGGAGAAGCTCAGTATGTGGTGAGGCTGGATGAGTCACATAATAATAAGTTTTATGTAAAGAGTGCTAGGGCGGTCACTAACTGTGTAGCATGGTTTCTGTGGGACACCCACTCCATGAATAGCCTTTCAAGATATAAAGGAATATAGTTTTCTTGAGTCAGCCTTCTGGCTCAAAGACAAGCTCTCTGTCTTCACTTTAGCATAGATGTCCTCACTTAAAAATAAATGAGAACCTGCTGCTTATGCTGGAGTTAGTTCTTCTGACCATGTGTACCAGCTTCAAGTCCTCCTGTCCACTTGGAAGCACACTCTTGGCTAACAATCATGTAAATCAGCTCTCCTGGCTCCTAACCTGCTGGAATTTCTCAATCAGAAATTCCAGCCCAGCTGCTCTCCTGATCACTTCCAAAACATAGTACCTTGGATCAACAAATGACATTTTTCATTTTAACCAATACTCCTGAAAACACAATACTGAACCAGAAGGTTGATATAATTAAAGTTAGTCAGTAGCAAAGAACAAAGAAATTAATGGTGTCATTAAACCATAGATATGTTGAAATTTGACATACCTTTCTTTTGTTACATAAATGGAAAAAAATGCAATGGTCATATTTGAACCTATTTATACTTTGAAATTTTAAAGATAAGAGAAACCCTTAGTAACAGTAAGCTCTAAGAATTTAATCACTACTGTCTCATCTCCATTTAATAAGAAAAAATTATCTCTTGAGATTATCTACATCCTGGACACATGCATACTTTGTCAAATTGAATAGAAAACAAAAGTAAGAAACTGGTATTTAATGATTGACAAGTAAGAGTTGGGGCCTAATAGATTTTTTTAAGCAAATGATGAAATCAGAATAAAATTTCATAACTATATTTTAAAAATAACCTATTGATAGAAGTAACCACTTGAAGAAACTTTCCATTACATAGAAATAGTGATGTGTCAATTTATATTGAATTATGAAAACAGATTAAAGTTAAAATGTAAAGTGCCAAGCTTGTCTTAGCATTAAAAAAATTACATTGGCTTGTGGCCAAAATATTTGCTTCCCAAATGTCATCCTTAGAACAATTTTTTAAACACACTGTGATTGCCTCTCCCTCCTCTCAACTCCCAGCAGGCTAAAGCAGACCTCACATGGTCCCACACAGATGTAGACAGAGAAACTGCTCATTATCAATCAATGAACACAAACAAGTTGAAGACTGCTCAGCTCCCCCTGCTTAAGGTAAAGAGTCTTAAAGCCCCCAATGAGTTTATTATTCTGGGACTGAGATCGTCAAAGTCATTTGATTTTGACTTGCACAGTAGCCACAAAGGTTAAATTGAGGTTAAGTTTCCCAAACAAAATGGAAGCAATTAAACAGTTAAATGTTACTTTTTTTTTCTTTTTTTTGATTTGGTTTTAAACCACAGATGGAAAAAAAATTATTAATGTAACCAAAATGAAAATTTGTATATATCTCTAAGTAATAAAGTGATACATAAGAAATTGCATTTTATGCCTAATTATATGTTTCCATACATTAATTTTTCAAAAGAAATCACACAGCAGTATAGTTTGTATATCTCCAGCAAGTAACTGATTATAAGATTTTCTCTTTGCGATATGTTGTCTGAAGACTTGAGAAGTCTATAATTTTGGATTAGAGAGGAAAGAAATCAGGCTTGTTGAAATGTGGTAATAATATTTCATATGTTTGAGCATAGTCAATTAGAAAGAACACCAGTCTCAGAGTTAAAAAAAAAAAAAAAAAAAAAGAAAAAACAGAATGCAAATGTTTCTCCTTCCTTAGAGCATTAAGCAAGCACAGTCTATTTTATTTTATGTGAGTAATTTTCGTATTTTTTTATCTCACTTGACTTCTGAAATAATTGTATAAGGCAGAGAGATATTTGACAATTTTTTTTTTTTTAGAAAGGAATATCAGGAAGATGATGTAACTTGCCCAAGATGACATATTTAATGTTTTAAGAGTTGGAACCAGACTCAAATGCACTGCTAATTCCACATATTACATGTACATGACATAAGATCTGGAATCATGGTTCTTTTAAGTATTATAGAGTATTTGGTTTTATCTCTTTAAAAAAACAAGTGGCATTCCTAATGAATACATTTTTAACACTATAAACAATAGCTGACATACTATTTACTGAAATTTGTGTATATGACAAATATATCTTAACCCATCATCATGGTGAACAGAAAAGCCAGATGTGTTTATTTTACCTGCATGTGGTGGCAAAAAGAAGTTAAATATGTATATATCTATATCTATATCTATATCTATATCTATATCTATATCTATATCTATCTATATCTATATAGAATGAGAGAGAGAGACAGAGAGACTGTGACCAGCACAAATCTCCTCCTTACTAATTTCCTTTCCATCTTGGTCTTAATTACTATTCTCAGAACAAATACTATCTACTTGAAGTTATAAAAGTGTTTCAGTGTGGGTAAATACAAGTGGAAGGGCCGGTTTGAAGAATGACCCTTTAAGAGATACTTTAGATTCTGGGAAATCTCCAGATACAGTAGCTAAGCCAGGAACATGGCTCCCTTGAGGAGCCACAGGACTGGCAATCTAGCAGAGTTCAGAGAAGCACTTTATTCTTCTGAAACAGGGAAGCTAAAAGTTGAACTGCATGAAATATTGTATATGATTTGCCAAGCCAAGACACACCCATGACTCTCATTCCTCATGAGGTTAGAACTTGTTCATAGACATCTAGTCACATGTAGCCTTCCATTGACCCAGATCATGCCATGAGGAAAGAAGCAGTCTCTGAGGAGCAGTACGTTTCCTGTTCCTTGAAGCTTTACACTTCCTCATAGTGGGAATGCTGGGCTATTACGTCTTAAGGAACATTTTTGTAGTTTCTCCTAGATAGAGGCCCTCCTAAAACATACTGTGTAATTTTAAAAAGAGAAAGAGGGAGGGAGGGAGGGAGAAACAGAGAGAGAGAGAGAGAGATCAAAGAGTGGAGTTGTTTTAGGTGATATGCTTAGAGAAAACCTTTTAACACTATAAACAATCACTGACGTGCTGTTTATTGAAACGTGTCTGAAAAAAATATTTTAACTCATAGATAACAGAGCCAAAAAAAAAAAAAAAAAGCAGTTTTTAACACTAGGCAGAATAGGGACACATTGTAGAGGAACATAAATGTGTATCTGCTGACTCTCACAAAAAGACATGTGAATGCTCAGTTTATGATGAAATTATTTGCTTGACCACATGCCACAGCCTCCAAGCAAAAGGTTTTTCTCCCAATTCCCTTTTGCTGTGAAGTATTTGCATGCCGGGCATACAACACACACACAGGAGGGCTGCAGAAAATACTTGTGCTTTTAATTCGTCAGAGTGGCATGGTCAAGAATTTGAAGTACTTTAAAAAAAAAATCAATTTTAATAATTTTCCCTCAAATAAATTATTAACAGCCATTTTAAAGGACGAACTAAAAGTTATTTGAAGAGAAAGCAGAGAATTGAAGGAAAATATTGATATGGGAAAACTATCTTTAAATACATATTTTTAAGCATTCATTATGTTTGTCATTTACTGGAAAGGAGACCACATATGTCAGTTTTTATATTGAAACAATAAAGGTAGATAGTATGAATGATTATTTGTTTACGTATGCATTTATTTACTGGATGGTGACAAGAGAATGACTTCCTTATACTGCCCAACACAAAGCAGAATGATTCATGTTGAAAATATAAACATAAAATATAAACTATAGAAGAGCCTAGGTAGGCCAGGCGCGGTGGCTCAAGCCTGTAATCCCAGCACTTTGGGAGGCCGAGACGCGCGGATCACGAGGTCAGGAGATCGAGACCATCCTGGCTAACACGGTGAAACCCCGTCTCTACTAAAAAATACAAAAAACTAGCCGGGCGAAGTGGCGGGCGCCTGTAGTCCCAGCTACCCGGGAGGCTGAGGCAGGAGAATGGCGTAAACCCGGGAGGCGGAGCTTGCAGTGAGCTGAGATCCGGCCACTGCACTCCAGCCCGGGCGACAGAGCAAGACTCCGTCTCAAAAAAAAAAAAAAAAAAGAAGAGCCTAGGTAGTCAATTCATGCAGATGTAATCCAGAAGGTAAATCATGCTTAAAGGACCTTTAAGAAATAATTTAAACTTATCACATACTTTACCTTCTAAACACTGAGTCGTCACTGTCTGTAGTTTTTTAAGTTCTTCTAAGACTCCTACTTTCCAGGCAGCAGTACTCTCGCACTGTCTTCTGGACAGCTACCAACAGCTACCAGGCGGTGAGTGATCACTGGGGTAAGGGGAGTAACTATGGTTTACATACTCTCCAGTGGCTCACTGAGTTTATTAAATGAATTTTAGAAGCAGAAACAGCTATTTATTCTACATCTTGCAGACAATTTCCTTTTCTTCTTCTTCCTTTGTCGCCTGGCCGGTCAAAATGTTGTGCTGTAAATATTGGGAAGTCGTGTTACTCTTTATTGACTTAACCCTTCTTAACCAAAGGTTTTATTTTCTTTACAATTTTAATATCATTTTTCCCAATCACATAGGTTATCCATACCAATTTTATGATAACTGTTAACAGCGAGGGAGTCTACTTTTAATATTGTCATTTTTTCAATTTTTCTAAAAACTAGAAAATATGATAGACTAGAACCAAATATTACAATATGTTAATCTTGATGCTGAATGCATGGATGTGTGCCATACATATTCTGTGAAGTTGAAGTAGTTATATTTTAAAAATTTGTAAAGCTAATAAAGCTTCATTATAAAACCACTAGAGATTAAATATAAGAAAATTAATTCACCTACATAACTGCCATGCAGAATTAGTTATTATAAAAATCGGATAAGTCTTTCTGTGCTTGCTCTTTTAATGTATCTTCTCATAATTCTTCTTGGTTTGTTTTACTGCCACAAATCTTGATATACTGATATCAAATATCAATCTGATATTTTACTTTTTTCTTAGGCTTTTAGACTTCACCACTAAAAACATTTCTGATGTCATTAATGACACTTAAAAACCATGATTTTTAATCATGTCATCCCTTTATATTACATTATATCATTTTGTAATAATTATAGATATATTCTCATATTGTTAAGCTCTTGCTTTTATTTCAATCATTTTCTACTATAAATAGCTCTGTGAAAAATAACCTGGTATAAATCGTTCTGATGACTCCCTTAAGACTAATTTTTAAAATTTAAATTACAGAGTCAAAAACACACACTTATAGTTCATTGTACTTGTATACATATCAAGCTCTTTTCTAGGATGATATAGTTTGTCCTCCCATGAGAAGAGGATGCTAGTATTTAAATTTTATACCCTCATCTATACTGGAAAAAAAAAGAGAGTTTGAGAATTTTGACAAGTTAGTAGCAATTATTAGTTCATTTGCATTTATATGATTGCTTTTCATTTTGGATATATAATATACATGTATATTTTATCTCTTGAATTTATTTTTCCAGAGATTGTGTCACTATATATAACTCTGTCTTATTTTAATGTGGGGGTGTTAGTCATTTTTTATATATAGAAATTATTAATCCTTTTTAATGTTTTTAGCAAAACCATATGAACAGTTTATATTTCATTTTATGTTCGACATACGTAGGTTTAAGATTTTATGTTGTTGAGTGCATTTTTAAACCATTTTTTCTATCGGTTTTATGCTTGGAAAGTACTTGTGTTAATTTTCTGGCACTGCTGTAACAAATTACTACAACCTTGGTGACTTAAAACAACAAAATTATATTCCTGGGCAAGATGGCTGAATAGGAACAGCTCCCATCAGTAGCTCCCAGCAAGACCAATGTAGAAGGCGGGTGATTACTGCATATCCAACTGAGTGTAAACAAAGCCACCAGGAAGTTCAGACTGGGCAGAGCCCACCTCAGTGCCGCAAAGCCTGCTGTAACCAGACTGCCTCTCTAGATTCCTCCTCTCTGGGCAGGGCATCTCTGAAAGAAAGGCAGCAGCCCCAGTCAGGGTCTTATAGATAAAACTCCCATCTCGCTCAGACAGAGCACCTGGGGGAAGGGGCGGCTGAGGGCACAGCTGAAGCTGGCTTAAACATTCCTGCCTGCTGGCTCTGAAGAAAGCAGCAGATCTCCCAGCACAGTGCTTGAGCTCTGCTAAGGCACGGACTGCCTCCTCAAGTGAGTCCCTGACCCCAGGCCTCCTGACTGAGAAATACCTCCCAGCAAGGGTCGACAGACACCTCATGCAGGAGAACTCCGGCTGGCATCTAGTGGGTGTCCATCTGGGACAAAGCTTCCAGAGGAAGGAAAAAGCAACAATCTTTGCTGTTCTGCAGCCTCCACTGGTGATACCCAGGCAAACAAGGTCTGGAGTGGACCTCCAGCAAACTCCAGCAGACCTGCAGAAGAGGAGCCTGACTATTAGAAGGAAAACTAATGAACAGAAGGTGGGTAATAACAAATTCCTCTGAGCTAAAGAAGCATGTTCTAATCCAATGCAAGGAAGCTAAGAAACTTGAAACAAGTTTAGAGGAATTGTTACCTAGATAATCAGTTTAGAGAACATAAATGACCTGATGGAGCTGAAAAAATAGCACGAGAACTTCGTGAAGCATACACAAGTATCAATAGCCAAATTGATCAAATGGAAGAAAGGATATCAGAGATTGAAGATCAACTTAATGAAATAAAGTGTGAAGACAAGATTAGAGAAAAAAGAATGAAAAGGAATGAACAAAGCCTCCAAGAAATATGGGATTACATGAAAAGATCAAAACTGTGTTTGATTGGTGTACCTGAAATTGATGGGGAGAATGGAATCAAGTTGGAAAACACTCTTAAGGATATTATCCAGGAGAACTTCCCCAACCTAGCAATACAGGCCAGCATTCAAATTCAGGAAATACAGCAAATACCACAAAGATATTGCTCGAGAAGAGCGACCTCAAGACACATAATCATCAGATTCACCAAGGATGAAATCAAGGAAAAAATGATAAGGGCAGCCAGAGAGAAAGATCGGGTTTTCCACAAAGGGAAGCCCATCAGACTAACATTGGATCTCTCTGCAGAAACCCTAGGAGCCAGAGGAAAGTGAGGGCCAATATTCAACATTCCTAAAGCAAAGAATTTTCAACCCAGAATTTCATATCCAACCAAACTAAGCTTCATGAGCAAAGGACAAATACAATCCTTTACAGACTAGCAAATGCTGAGAGAAGAAAATCACCACCAGGCCTGCCTTACAAGAGCTCCTGAATGAAGCACTAAATATGGAAAGGAAAAACTGGTACGAGCCACTAAAAAACACAAAATTGTAAAGACTATCGAGGCTATGAAGAAACTGCATCAACTAATGGGCAAAATAACCAGCTAGCATGACGACAGGATTAAATCCACACATAACGATATTAACTTTAAATGTAAACGTGCTAAATGCCCCAATTAAAAGACACAGACTGGAAATTGGATAAAGAATTAAGTCCCATCCATGTGCTGTATTTAAGAGACCCATCTCATGTGCAAAGACACACGTAGACTCAAAATAAAGGGATGGTGGAATATTTACTAAGCAAATGGAAACCAAAAACAGCAGGGGTTGCAATGCTGGTCTCTGATAAAACAGACTTTAAACCAACAAAGAACAAAAAAGACAAAGACGGGCATTACATAGTGGTAAAGGGATCAATGCAACAAGAAGAGCTAACTATCCTAAATATGTATGCAACCAATACAGTAGCACCCAGACTCATAAAACAAGTTCTTAGAGACCTACAAAGAGACGTAGACTTCCACACAATAATAGTGGGAGAGTTTAACATCCCACTGTCAATATTAGATTAATGAGACAGAAAATGAACAAGGATATTCAGGACTTGTACTCAGCTCTAGACCAAGGGGACCTATAGACAGCTATAGAATTCTACACCCCAAATCAACAGAATATACATTCTTCTCAGCACCACATCGCATTTATTCTAAAATTGACTACATTATTGGAAGTAAAACACTCCTCAGCAAACGCAAAAGAATGGAAATCATAACAAACAGACTTACAGACCAGTGTAAACAAATTAGAATTTAGGATTAAGAAACTCACTTAAAACCACACAACTACATGGAAATTGAACAACCTGCTCCTGAATGGCAACTAGGTGAATAAAGAAATTAAGGCAGAAATAAATAAGTTATTTGAAACCAATGAGAACAAAGACACAAGGTGCCAGAGTCCCTGGGGCACAGCTAAAGCAGTGTTTAGAGGGAAATTTATAGCACTAAATGCCCACAGGAGAAAGGAGGAAAGATCTAAAACCGAATCCCTAACATCACAATTAAAATAACTAGACAAGCAAGAGCAAACAAATTCAAAAGCAAACAGAAGACAAGAAATAACTACAATCAGAACAGAACCGAAGGAGATAGAGACACGAAAAACTCTTCACAAAACAATCAATGAATCCAGGAGCTGTTTTTTTGCAAAGATTAACAAAATAGACCACTAGCCACACTAATAAAGAAGAAAAGAGAGAAGATTCAAATAGACACAATAAAAAATGATAAAAAATGATAAAGGGGAGATCACCACTGATCCCACAGAAATACAATCTATCATCAGAGAATACTATAAACCCCTCAACTCAAATAAACTAGAAAGTCTAGAAGAAATGGATAAATTCCTGGACCAATACACCCACCCAAGACTAAACCAGGAAGATGTCGAATCCCTGAATGGACCAATAACAAGTGCTGAGATTCAGGCGGTAATTAATAACCTACCAATAAAAATTCCCAGGACCAGACAGATTCACAGCTGAATTCTACCAGAGTTACAAAGAGTAGCTGGTACCATTCATTGTGAAACTATTCCAAACAATAGAAAAAGAGGGACTCCTTCTTAACTCATTTTATGAGGCCAGCATCATTCTGATACCAAAACCTGGCAGAGATACACAAAAAATGAAAATTTCAGGCCAATATCCCGGATGAACATGGATATGAAAATCTTCAATAAAATACTAACCGAATCCAGCAGCATATCAAAAAGCTTATTTACCACGATTAAGTCGGCTTCATCCCTGGGATGCAAGGCTGGTTCAACATACACAAATCAATAAACATAATCCATCACATAAACAGAACCAATGACAAAAACCACATGATTATCTCAACAGATGCAGAAAAGGCCTTGAATAAAATTCAACACACCTTCAGGCTAAAAGCTCTCAAAAACCTAGGTATTGATGGAACATATCTCAAAATAATAAGAGCTATTTATGACAAACCCACAGTCCATATCATTCTGAATGGGCAAAAGCTGGAAGCATTCCCTTTGAATATCAGCCCAAGATAAGGATGCATTCTTACCACTCCTATTCAACATAGTATTGGAAGTTCTGGCCAGGACAATCAGGCAAGAGAAAGAAATATAGGGTATTCAAGGGGTATTCAAGTAGGAAGAAAGGAAGTCAAATTGTCTCTGTGTGCAGATGACATAGTTGCATATTTAGAAAACCCCATCAATGGCCGGCACGGTGGCTCACGCCTGTAATCCCAGCACTTTGGGAGGCCAAGGTGGGTGGATCACGAGGTCAGGAGATGGAGACCATCCTGGCTAACACGGTGAAACCCCGTCTCTACTAAAAATGCAAAAAATTAGCTGGGCGTGGCGGCGGGTGCCTGTAGTCCCAGCTACTTGGGAGGCTGCGGCAGGAGAATGGCGGGAACCCGGGAGGCGGAGCTTGCAGTGAGCCGAGATCGCGCCACTGCAGTCCAGGCTGGGTGACTGAGCAAGACTCTGTCTCAGAAAAAAAAAAAAAAGAAAAAGAAAACCCCATCGTCTCAGCCCAAAATCACCTTAAGCAGATAAGCAACTTCAGCAAAGTCTCAGGATACAAAATCAGTGTGCAAAAATCACAAGCATTCCTATACCAATAATAGACAAAGAGCCAAATCATGAGTGAACTCCCATTCACAATTGCTACAAAGATAATTAAATACCTAGAAATAAAACTCACAAGGGATGTGAAGGACCTCTTCAAGGAGAATTACAAACCTTTGCTCAAGGAAATAACAGAGGACACAAACAAATGGAAAAACATTCCATGCTCATGGATAGAAATAATCAATATTGTGGAAATGGCCATTTTCACATATGCCCAAACGAATTTATAGATTCAACACTATCCCCATCAAGCTACCATTGACTTTCTTAACAGAATTAGAAAAAAACTACTTTAAATGTCATCTGAAACCAAAAAAGAGCCCGTATAGCCACGATAATCCTAAGCAAAAAGAACAAAGCTGGAGGCATCATGCTACCTGACTTGAAACTATACTACAAGGCCACAGTAACCAAAACAGCATGATAGTGGTACCAAAACAGATATATAGACCAATGGAACAGGACAGAGGCCTCAGAAATTATGCCAACCATCTGATCTTTGACAAACCTACAAAAACAAGTAATGGGGAAAAGATTCCCTATTTAATAAATGCTTTTGGGAAAACTGGTTAGTCATATGCAGAAAACTGAAAATGAAACCCTAAATTACACCTCATACAAAAATTAACTCAAGATGGAGTAAAGACTTAAACGTAAGACCTGAAAGCATAAAAATCCTAGAAAAAAGCCTAGGCAATACCATTCAGGACATAGGCATGGGCAAAGACTTCATGACTAAAATACTAAAAGCAGTGGCAACAATAGCCTAAATGGACAAATTGGATCTAATTAAACTAAAGAGCTTCTGCACAGTAAACAAACAAACAAACAAAACACAAACAAAAAAAACTATCATCAGAGTGAATAGGCAACCTACAGAATGGGAGAAAATATTTGTGATTTATCAATCAGACAAAGGCCGAATATCTATAATCTGCAAGGAACTTAAACAAATTTACAAGAAACAAACAAACAACTCCATCAAAAAGTGAGCCAAGGATATGAACAGACTCTTCTCAAAGGAAGACATTTATGCAGTCAATAAACATATGAAAAAAAGCTCATCATCACTGGTCATTAGAGAAATGCAAATCAAAACCATAATGAGATACTATCTCATGCCAGTTAGCATGGTGATTATTAAAAAGTCAGGAAACAACAGATGCTGGAGAAGATTTAGAGAAATAGGAATGCCTTCACACTGTTGGTGGGAGTGTAAATTAGTTTAACCATTGTGGAAGACAGTATGGCAATTCCTCAAAGATGTAGAACCAGAAATACCATTTGACCCAGCAGCCCCATTACAAGGTATATACCCAAAGGATTATAAATCATGCTGCTATAAAGACACATGCGTACCTATGTTTATTGTGGCACTATTCACAATAGCAAAGACTTGGAATTAACCCAAATATTCATCAGTGACAGACTGGATTAAGAAAATGTGGCACATATACACCATGGAATACTATACAGCCATAAAGAAGGATGAATTCATGTTCTTTGAAGGGACATGGATGAAGCTGGAAACCATCATTCTCAGCAAACTAACATAGGAAAAGAAAACCAAACACCGAATGTTCTCACTCAGAAGTAGGAGTTGAACCTTGAGACCACATGGACCCAGGGAAGGGAACATCACACACAGGGGCCTGTCAGGGGGTACTGGGCTAGGGAGGGCTAGCACTAGGAGAAATACCTAATGTAGATGACAGGTTGATGAGTACAGCAAACCACCATGGCACATGTATACCTATGTAACAAACCTGCCCGTTCTGCACGTGTGTCCTGGAACTTAAAAAGTTTAATTTAAAAAAAATGTGCAGAATAGGTAACCCTATAGGGTTTGAAGGTAGATTAGTGGTTTCTTAGGGGTGGTGGGTAGTGGTGGGACAGCGGATTGATATCCAATGGATATAGAGTTTCTTTGTGCGGTGATTAAATGTTTTAAAAATAACTGTGGAGGCATGGCTGCACATATATTTAAATACATCAAAAGCACTGAGCTGTATATTTTAAATGTGTGATTTACATGGTATGTGGATTGTATCTCATGAAGGCTTTTTAAACAAAACAACACTGCTGTAACATAGAACAAAGCAAAGTTTGTGTCTAATCCAGCTATGGTAATGGTTAAATTTTATAATCTAAAATCTAAGCTTTATTTATGAGGATACTCACCTCATTGCTGAGGTGTGTCAACAAAACATTTTAGTAAATTTATAGGAACAAAATACTAGACCTATTACTGAGAAAATACAAAACTTGGAGACAGGAATATATCTTTAAAAAGAATCTTATTTAGAGTCAAGGAAAGTTATGAAACATATCAAGGAAATTATTAATTGCTAAATATTGAGTTAATATGTTAGTCATTTATTCTGAATGATTTCAGAATACTTATATCAAATGAAATTAGATTAAATATACATTTGAAAGGTAAACATCCAAGTAGAATAAATTTATGTTATATCCTAAGTAATAGAATTTCTTTGTTGCATTTACTTTCTTTCTTTCTTTCTTTCTTTCTTTTTTTTTTTTTTTTTTTTTTTGAGACGGAGTGTCCCTCTGTCTCCCAGGCTGGAGTGCAGTGGCGGCATCTCAGCTCACTGCAAGCTCTGCCTCCCGGGTTCACGCCATTCTCCTGCCTCCGCCTCCCAAGTAGCTGGTACTAGAGGCGCCCACCACCATGCCCGGCTAATTTTTTTGTATTTTTAGTAGAGACGGGGTTTCACTGTGTTAGCCAGGATGGTCTCGATTTCCTGACCTGGTGATCCACCCGCCTCGCCCTCCCAAAGTGCTGGGATTACAGGCGTCCGGCCCTGCATTTACTTTCAATCAACAAAATACTTAAGTTTTCTATTGCCACTACTTTGATTTATTTCAAAACCTCTTTTCACATCTAAATCTAACTTTAATGTAAATTGCTTTTATATAAATTGTGAGTTAAAATAACAAAAATAAAAATAAATCGGAAAAAAAAAATAACTTCGTCAGAATTCTGGAAGCCAGAAGTTCAGCATTAGTACCACTGGGTCCAATGAATGTGTTAGCCATCCTATGCTCCTTTGCAAGGCTCTGTGGGAGAATCTCTTCCTTGTCTCTTCCAATTTATGAAGCTGTCTTCCCTGGCTTGTGGCCCTTTCCTCAAGTCAGCAATGCAACATCTTCAAATCTTTCTACTTCCATCTTCCATGGTCTTGGCCTTCTGGGTATATGACCAATCCCCTCTCCCTCTCTCTTATAAGGACATTTGTGATGACATTTAGGGCCCAAACAGGGATAACAAGAAATGTTTTTATCTCAAGATCTTTAATTTAATCATATCTGCAAAACTTCAACACTCAAAGTAACATTCACAGGTTCCAGGCATTAAAGATCCTGGAGTGGCCATTATTCAACCTACTAAAATCTTCTTTTAAAAATTACGTGTAACAAATGAAATATTTGCTTATGTATTTTTAAGACTGCTTATAAATCTCTCTCCCATCTTTTCTTTACTCTCCATTTGAATATGCTATATCTAGGCAAGTTTGGGTGTAGTTTTAAAATATTTACAAGTAGTATTATTTCTTTTGGGATCCTACAGACCAACCTACCCCTTGGGTATAAATTGGTAATTTGAAACACTTAAAAATCTATAGGATACTGTGGCTTTATAGTTATACATATTGCTTTTAATTAAAACATTCATCTAACATTAGTCAGACTGATGAAATAATAGAAAATATTAATCTACCATACTGCATCCACCTTAATATTTATTTGGGATGGGTAAATTTTTTATGACCTCTTTATTTCGAATCAGAATATTCTTTGACTAGATTCGCAGTGACAGTAATAAATGTGTATGCATCTGTAACATTCACAAAATCAGTTTCATTAAGATGGCCTCCAAAGATGGTAAAAATTAGTATGTGGTTTATCTTTAAGTCCTAAGTCCTCTAATTTAGTGTATCAGATCATTTTATTCTTAAAAATATGTTAGAAAAATTACAGTTGTTTTTTTATGATCCAATTTCTAAACCATAAAAAGAAATTGCTACCTATAAAATATAATTGGCACTGCATTTTTAGTCAGAAAGATAACCAGATGCTTTAAAAATGAATTCATTATACAAGACTCTCAAAAATTGTTCTGTAATTATTCCCTCAAGCAACAGTTCCAATATTTCCAAAATATTGTTTATTACCCATGTCTTCCATTTCTCTTTCATATTTGGGTGTAAAATGAGTACGCCACTTGGCCACAAAATGTGGATTACTTACAGAGTATTTAGTGAGTACAATTGCCCATGGGCAAAATATTAAATTTATTTTCAACAAAAGCCTTTGCTTGATTGTTTTAGATAACATGCCTAATGTTTTATAAATCAAAAAATAATTTCCTTATGACAAACTTTTGAATAAGTAGAAAACTAAAAAGCTATTAATTTTTTAAATGCTTGGTTTTACCTAAAGCAAATATTCACAGTTGTACAATCATGAAATCTTGCAGACTATTCTGAAATGTTAATATATTATTTTTATTTTTAAAAACTTATTTTAATATTAACATTATGATATAATTATTTTTGGTCTACATTCTTTTGGTCTACATTGCTACATGGCTTTAAATCATTGTAGTTTTCAGCCGGGCGTGGTGACTCATGCCTGTAATCCCAGTACTTTGAGATGCCGAGACAGGCAGATTGCCTGAAGTCAGGAGTTCGAGACCAGTCTGGCCAACATGGTGAAACCCTGCCTCTACTAACTAAAACTACAAAAAAATTAGCCGGGTGTGGTGGCGTGTGCCTGTAGTGTCAGCTACTCAGGAGGCTGAGGCAGGCGAATCGCTTGAACCAGGGAAGTGGAGGCTGTAGTGAGCCAAGATCATGCCACTGTACTCCAGCCTGGGAGGCTGAGGCAGGTGGATCATCTGAGGTCAGGAGTTCCAGGTCAGCCTGGCCAACTTGGTGAGATCTCGTCTCTACTAAAAATACAAAAATTAGCCAGGCGTGGTGGTGGTAACCTGTAATTCCAGATACTCGGAAGGCTCAGGCAGGAGGATCGCTTGAACCTGGGAGGCAGAGGTTGCTGTGAGTCAAGATCACACTGCACTCGTCTGGGTGACAGAGTGAGACTCCATCTAAAAACAAAACAAAACAAACAAACAAAAAATTTGGATATCCCTCTGGGGCACTCTCATCTACTGTTCGCCAAAACATCCATGCTCCACCAAATTTGGCTTCCTTAGTATTTCCAATACAGTCTTGCTATACCTCCATGGAGATGGTGTTCTATGATAGTACAGTCTTCTTTCTACGGTTAAGTTTTCTGTTAGGATTTTAGTCGACTGGTATTCCCACAGTGATCTGCACTCTCACAGAATTTTTTAAAGGCATTCCTGAAGTATGTTTCTATTGGTTGGTTGCATCTGGGTCTCAGCACAGTATGTTAACTCTAGTAAACCATAGTGACTATGCGTTCTGGGATTGAAACTCAGCTCAGATTTTTCTTTGCTGAATGATTCCTGTTAAGAAGTTATTTGGGGCCGGGCGCTGTGGCTCACGCCTGTAATCCCAGCACTTTGGGAGGCCGAGGTGGGTGGATCACGAGGTCAGGAGATCAAGACCATCCTGGCTAACACAGTGAAACCCTGTCTTTACTAAAAAATACAAAAAATTAGCCCGGTGTAGTCATGGGTGCATGTAATCCCAGCTACTTGGTAGGCTGAGGCGAAAGAATGGCATGAACTCAGGAGGCGGAGCTTGCAGTGAGCCGAGATCGCGCCATTGCACTCCAGCCTGGGCAACAGAGCCAGATTCTCAAAAAAAAAAAAAAAAAGTATTTGGTCACATCATGCCTCAGTTTCCTTACCTATATAATAAAGACAATAATAGTAGCTATCTTGCCACAGTGTAAGAGATGATAATGTAAACCACTTAGGAAAATGGGTGATATGTTGTAAGCATTCAATATTACTTTTGTCTCTCCATCTCATACCTCTCATCTCTTTCCTCCTCTACTTCTTCTTCTCCTTCTTATTCTCTTTTCTTGATTATGAACTTCTTAAAGACATTTTTCCTAATACTATGTCTTGTATGTTGTATTAACTCAATGAGTAATAAGTTTGAGTAAGAGAATGAGTGGCTAATGGCTTAATAATGAAATTTACCTGTTGATATAAACTATCTCAAATATTAAATTTGGTAAGTTAGACTTTTATTGCTAAGAAGTTGGTGCTCAGAAATTCACTTACCTACTTATGTTTATTTTTTCCTTAACTCTGGGATAAAGTAAACACATTTTGTTTTCAGCATCATCAGTTTCTTCCTACACTTAGTTGCTAATTATGATTCAGGTGTTAATTATTTCAAAAATATGTTTTCACTATTAATGTTGGGCATTGCTTTTCCCAATTTATTTATTTGGTCATTTTAAATTTTAGAATGTGAGTTTAACTTCCTTCCCTCCCTAACACTGTTAAATTTATTTTAAATAGAATATATATGATATTGCTTTAAGTATATCAGTTACTGCCATTTTTTCCAGGTAATTAATATAGACTATCCTTTTTAAGGTCTCTGCTTTGAGGGTATTCACAGTCACGAAGGTGACTCACATATAGAATTAACTGAAATACTTTGCACCTCAGATGTGCACTCCATAAACAACAGGAAGAGAGATTTGTTCAAGGAAATGAAGATAACGCACTTGAATTGGTTTTGATAGACTGAGGCAAAACGACCAAGAAGATAGGGCAAAATCAATAATTACCTGTATTCCAAGTGAATTTCAAACTCTTTTACTATATCAAATTGATATCATAGATGGAAAAGACTTGCCTTTAGGAGAATGAGATTAGTCCTTAGTGACTAATAGAGTATTTGTGAGATAAAGATAAACTGTGCATGGAAAAGGAAGTTAAACGGGAAGATTGCAATAACATCTTGGAGGAAGGGCTTGAAATGTCAGACTAATGTTTTAGTAATGTTCATTTTCTCTTGCAAAGAGAGGCAATCATATGCAGAACTTATAGTGAATTAATGCTGCTGACTGTGTAACTGAAGGGATAGTTAGAAACCTCTGTTAGGAGGTTATATTGGATATCCAGGATAGAAGTGATTAATGTCCAAATTAGGCTAGTATAACTGGGAGCATAAAGGAAATAACACTTCATCTGAAACTTTACTTCATTCACCCACTGACAAATATGTGATAGGCACATAATCAATACAGATGTGGTGACTAGCTAAGAGACAGGAGGAAGAGGAAGTTCAAGAAAACTGAAATTTCTAACCCAAGCAAAGGAGAGTGGCAGTGGTGCACTTAAAATTGAAGGCATAGGAGAAAGTTTGGAAGATAAATAAATGAATTCTAATTTGCACATAGGCAATTTGAGGTGACATCAGGCTTGTTTTGTGCGGTAAACAGTAGTCAATTAGGCATGTGCCTTTGATGTTTTGATAATGATTTGAGAATCATCCAGTGAGGGTGATATTTGAAGTTGTGGGAGGAAAATAGATTAGTTAAAAGTGTGTAGGGTGGAAAGGAATGCACCCTAAACATGGGGCCTTAGGAAACATCTGTTCTTAGGAGCCAAGTAAAGGAAAATAAACTAGTGAAAAAGCTTAAGATGTAATGGCATAAAGTATGGAAAACAGAGCTAAAATAGCTCTGTTTTCATGAAGACAGTATACTCAACCATGTTAGAGTTCTTGTTGCCCAAGAATAGAGGGTACTTCGGTTGGATAATAAGCTCGTTGATAATTGGTCTTTATGAGAACCATTTTAGTAGAATAGATGGAGTGAGGAAAATAGATTCTAGTTTGTTTGGACACAAAATGGAGAAGAGGAATTAAGAATTAAAACAGTTATACCCAAACTACTTTTTAAAAAAAGTAATAGCATTTACTGTATCATTTTTCTTATTCCAATAATGTTTATTCATGCAGGTATTTCAAGTAGCATTGAAAATATGGAGAATAAAATAAAGAAATAAAGAAGAAACAATAATATCAAAAGTAATCAAAATTTCAATACCTTAAATCAATAATTATTGATAATCCAGCTAACATTTTTCCAAACTACAAAATACATACAGTTATTCACATACAAGACACTTATAAATGATTGTATATATTAAATATAAAGTCATGTATATAATCATATAGCAGTTTATCTTTCATTTCACTCAGTAATGCAGAAAAATATCTTGTCATTATTAATATAATATGCAATTAATGAATGCATACTAGTCTACTATACTTATATAATTTATTTAACAAATTCATTATGAACAACTGAAAAAAATACATATTTGTACAGACATCTGATGTTTGTCTTTGGATAATTTGCTAATAATGGCCTTCCTGTTTTAAAGAATTTATTGGCCGGGCGCGGTGGCTCAAGCCTGTAATCCCAGCACTTTGGGAGGCCGAGACGGGCGGATCAGGAGGTCAGGAGATCGAGACCATCCTGGCTAATACGGTGAAACCCCTTCTCTAATAGAAAATACAAAAAACTAGCCAGGCGAGGAGGCGGGCGCCTGTAGTCCCAGCTACTCGGGAGGCTGAGACAGGAGAATGGCGTGAACCCAGGAGGCGGAGCTTGCAGTGAGCTGAGATCCGGCCACTGCACTCCAGCCTGGGTGGCAGAGCAAGACTCCGTCTCAAAAAAAAAAAAAAAAAATTATTTTTACATCATTTCATATATATTACCAAATGCCCCTTCAGAATGTTTCCATGAAGTTGCACTCTAGGCAAGTTGACATAAAAGTTTCCCCTTATGCTACATGCAGAGTAAAAATGCAGGAAAACAGCATTGGGATATTAAGTGATATTAGTTAAAATCCATCTGTAATAGATAAAATTACCTTTGTTATTTGACCTTCTCCAACAGTGCTCAGTACTCAGTAACGAAACTACAAAAGATTACCCTAGATTAGAAAATTGAAATGGCACACACACATGGCAGGCAGAAGGTCAGACTGAGTAATTAGTAAATCTAGAAATATATAAAATAAATGATGAAACTGCCTGCTATTAAATCTAAAAGGAATAAGCCTACAGTGAGTGCTGGGGCTGGAATGGAGTGGATAAAACTTATAAGAATAGAAAAAGTCAAGAGAAACATATGGGTAAAATAAAAATCGAGGTCTTTAGAGTTGAAGACACCCAAGCACAACAAGGGTATGGTTCAAAGTCTCCTCAATTTGAGTGTTAAGAACCAGAGCAGGAAGGGTAATCAAAGAATATTGTGATCACAGCAGACTTACATCAACGAGGAAAGAGAAGAACCCCATGCAGTAGAGAAATAAAGACAAATCAATGGGAAGAAGGCAGCATAACTGAATAGTACATGTGTCAAAATAAAAGAGTTACTGATAAATGATACCAGGGCAATGATCTCAACACGGCAGCGAGCATTATGAGAACACTAGCCTCTTCTTGAGTGTGAGTGTGGAAGCGTTTTAGGGTAAATAGCACCACCAGAAGAAGGTGAGTTTTCAGTTCAGGTGAGAAAGTGGAGACTGTATTCCAGGAAACGATTAGGTTGTAGGATTTTTAACGTCTTTAAAAGATCCAGAATTTAGTTAGAAGCAATTCCAGTTTAGAAGTAGAGAATGAGAACAAATGATATGATGGCCATCACTAACACCCACCCCATCCCCCTTAAAACAGTGTATTGGCCGGGCGCGGTGGCTCAAGCCTGTAATCCCAGCACTTTGGGAGGCCGAGACGGGCGGATCACGAGGTCAGGAGATCGAGACCATCCTGGCTAACACGGTGAAACCCCGTCTCTACTAAAAAATACAAAAAACTAGCCGGGCGAGGTGGTGGGCGCCTGTAGTCCCAGCTACTCCAGAGGCTGAGGGAGGAGAATGGCGTAAACCCGAGAGGAGGAGCTTGCAGTGAGCTGAGATCCGGCCACTGCACTCCAGCCTGGGTGACAGAGCCAGACTCCGTCTCAAAAAAAAAAAAAAACAAAAAAAAACAGTGTATTTACTTTTTATGCAGGTTCCTATTGACATCTTATATTTTATTATGGTTTCAAGGTTATCATTATAATAAACAAATGAAGAAATAGGACTAATAACTGTGGTTCTAAAATAGTTTATAAAAATGGGACTTTTTTTTAGTATAGAGCATCGGTTAGATTCACATGATAGTCAAAATATTGTATGTTTATTATTAATTCCATTTATCTCAGGCATTTGAAGAGTCAGTTAATGTTGCATTTCTACCAGGGCTCTATGCTTCACCAAAATCACTGCTATGTCTTTGCATGGCAAAATTTGCCAGACATTGTTTGGCCACTCAGTAAATACAGTAAAGGTATTGCTTTTCAAATATTTTTTCTTTTGATTTAGTCAAACTGAATTGAAAACAATAGGAAGAATCTATTCAGCTAACAATAAGTGTTCAGGGAATGAGATAGCACTATGGTATTATTGAATATATCATTCCATGATTGAAATCTTTCTCAAGGCTTTTTAAAAATGTTGACTCACTTTTCTATTATCTTTTAAATTAAAATTCCTTTATTAATGTAAATCATATTCATTGACAATAAACAATTTTTATTTCTCATTATGTGTAAAAATTGCATAGTTGTGAATTTGCCCATGAAATTTTATTATATGACACAGAATATCCTGTAGCAGATAGTCTACTTTCATTTAATCCTCACAACAACTTTATTAAGTAAATGCGATTTGCTTTGCTTCTTTTTAAGGGGAGTATAAAAGAAAACAAAGAACAGTGAAGTTACATAAGTAGCCAAATCACACAACTATTAAAGAGGTGAAATGGGGGTTTAAAATGTTTATCAGTGTTTCCTCTCCGCTAGAGCGTTCAACAGAACATACTTTTTACCCAAGGCATTACATGTATGCAAGAAAAGGTTTGTTCTTAACCAGTGAATGTATTAACTACATAAAACGGGCAAAAACAAATTAAACGGAAGAAAATATTGCATGATTGAGAAGTTACAAGTTAATTCATTAAGTCAGCCACTGGGTAATGGAAAGTCTACAAATTATTGAAATACCTCAAAAAATAGAATAACTCCAAAGACCAATTCCACCTTAGCAACTTGTCATTTTCCTAGGGGTAAAGCAATGTTCTTTATTAAATTAATCCTTCACTGCTGAATACATCCTAAGAAGGGCCTTGTTGACATCGAACCCTATGTAAGCTATCCACTAAGGGAAGAGCTGACACTTGGCTCAGACTCATGGAAAGAATCCTTGAGGTGATGCTGAGAAGGGAAAGCACCTAGAAGAGCAAAGATGACAAAATGTTTGTGAAATAGCAATCTGTGTTTGTGCAAAGCATTCTTTTGCATTTAAAGAAAACTTGG
Organism: Piliocolobus tephrosceles; assembly: GCF_002776525.5. Taxonomy (NCBI): domain Eukaryota; kingdom Metazoa; phylum Chordata; class Mammalia; order Primates; family Cercopithecidae; genus Piliocolobus; species Piliocolobus tephrosceles. The sequence goes on from NC_045441.1 coordinate 88,167,758, forward strand.
AGGCATTTCAAGAAAATGAATGAAAATAGAAACACCAAGTTAGTTTTGTAAGAAAATTAGAAGGAAAACCTCTTAAACTTGTCTCAGACAAGTTATGTGATATTGAATACAGTGTTTTCTTATATGCTGTGGTTAAAATGAAGAAAAGAATATGTGAAAAGAAATATAATTCAAACCAAAAGGATAGTATGGCTCTTATTTACAAAGGGATAGTTACATTCTTCACTTGTTGGGTACAAGCTTGTTAGTTTTGTTGTTTAAATCTTTTGTATCTTTACTGATGAGCGTGTGTGTGTGTATGTGTGTGTGTGACAGAGAGAGAGAGGGAAAGAGAGAGAGATATTAAACAATCTATCACAGAGATATTTTAAAATCTTTTATTCTAGTCATGAGTCTGTCAATTTCTGTTTGGAAAACTGGACATTTTTCCTTTTATATTTTCAAAATATGACCTTAGTTGCAAGAAAATTTGAAAAATATGTATATGTATGTATAAAATCTATGGAATTAAATGTTTTGTCATGTTTAGTGAACCTCTTTCTCATGAGTGATACTTTATAACTTAGAATTTTGGCAGATATTAATAAGGCTATACTGGCTTTCTTTGAATTGTTATTTGAATTATTATTTAAACACCAATACATCTTGGCTGACTTAATATATACACGTATACACACACACACACACATATATACAAACATATATTTACATATGTATGTGTGTATATATATACACACACACATACCTTTGTTTTTATTTACTCTGTCTATCTTGCTCTCCTTCTACTCTAAGAATCAAGTTTAAGAACCAAGGCTAAGCATTCCATATATCCTCTCTGGGGAAGTTATTTTTCTGTTTCCCAAAGTAGAAGAGCTATTTTTCTGGCTTTGAAGTGGCTTCCTACTCAACCTGACATTGGCCTTGGCTTTGTCTGCTGTCTTTTTAGACTCAACTTACTAAAACACACTCTTGCTTAGTAAAGATCAGTCAAAAGGATGTCCTCAGGGTGCTAATTTATTTTACAGGATTTGTTTTTCCAGTCCCTTCTGGCCTCAACAATTTTCTCAAACTTCCCAAGACTCTTTCTGTCACTGTACCACATCAGCAGCTTCCCATGGTTATCTGGGGCTCTATGTTAACTGGCTTTTAAGTAGTGTAATAGGTCTCTCCTTAAAAATTAAATGAAGAACATACAGTCTCATTTTATTTTAGTTTTAGAATGCTGTTACCACCTTGTTTATACTTTCCACTCCCAGGAAAATTATGTTCAAAGAACTTTTCTTCCTTCTGATCTTCCACTGGATGGTGACTCATAGTCTCTCTCCATCTAACCTCATGGATTCTTATTCCTGGCCTATTCCTGGCCTTATTCCTGTCTATCTCATGATAGACAACTATGAGATAGTCATGTATTCCTTCTCCCTCCTACACTTATTCCCTGTGGGTAGACACATGTTTATTGACTGCTTGCTATGATCCAGGCACTGTGCTAGGAACTGAGGAATTAAAGTAACAAAGGCACATACTCTACAGTCAGAAGGCCACAGGATAACTTGAATCCCATGTGTAAATGAAATATTTCAGTATAGTGAGATATGTTTAGATAAATATATGTAGATACTCCAAAGTTGGTGTGATTCATTCTGTTTATGAGATTCAAGAATCATCCCAGGGAAGAAGCATCAGGTGAGGAAATTTTTTGAAGTATAACAAGGATATTCCAGTCAGAAACCTAATAGTATAGCGTTACAGCCCAAATGATTGTGCATACAGACCTTACTGTGATACCCTAAGATTTGGGGGTAAACTGTAAATACTGTTGGAATAACTGGGACAGACTGCTAACAGGGACGTGCCAGAAGATAAAGTTAGAAACAACAACAGGAGCTTGATTATGAAAATATCAAAAACTTTTTAAAAATAACAACAAAGAAAGAGAAGGCATTAAAAACGTGTAATAGAGAAATATAAACAATTTTAATTTAACTTAGATAACTGTGTAATCAAGATTACAAGCTTGAGGACATTATTGCAAAACTGTAATCAAGAGAAGTTGAGACGCCAAACCAAGCTGATGACAACAAACATAAGAGCCGAACCAGACAAGACATGATTAGACCGTAGAATCAAAAAAAAAGACATGGTGATTAGGTTAACAACAAAATAAAACCTAGGGGACACATGAGCTAACATAACTGAAAGAACATTATTGACTTGGGATTTCAAAGTTACGTGCATCGGAGAAAGGACAAATAAAAGAAGAGTGCTTTATTTAGGATAATATTAAATTGAAGTTGTCCCTGTTAAAGTTGAGTTCTACTGAGGCTGTTCATGTGGACCTCACTCCAAAGTAGTTAGAAATATGAGTTTTGAAGTTTGAAAGAGAGTTATAGGCTACAGACATTGATTTAAAAAAACATCAGAATATATGCCATAATTGAAGTCATGATGCTGAGGTAAAATCTAATTTTTAAAAGTTGTTAGACTGAAAAGAGAAAAGACCAGGGATAAAACCTCGATAAAAAGAGAGTATAGGAAGAGAGAGAGAGTCAATTAACAAAGCTCATGATGGGGATTATAGACCTGTGAAGTAAGAGAGTTGAGGGAAGGCCATATCATTAAAAAGGAAGGAGGTGGCATTTTAGGAATTTCAATTGGTTGAGAATGTCAAATGCCAGAGATTTGAAATAAGATGAAAACTAGATAACTAGAAGATCATCAGTAACTTACTTAGGTCATTCTGTTGACTGATGAGAACTGAATAGAGTTCTAAAGGGGAGTAAGATCAGAGGCAGTCTCAGTTAATTTGTCGTCTGAAAAGGTTGACAGTAAAGGGAAATAGAGATTGATACAAAGCAAAAGGGGGACATATGAGGACAAGGAGGTTTTTTTTACTACAGTTGTTTTTCTTTTTCTTTCCACAAGGTCAGGAAATTGGGCACGCTTGTTGACTTGAAAGAAAAGAACCAAGGAAAGATGAAAGTGGGGAGGTATCCCGGAGATAATAGAGAAAGGGATTAATGTAACTGTTCTCTGGGTAGAGAGTCCAGAAATTAATCGTGTTACATTATAAAAATCAAAATTAAATTTTATTATTTTATTTCCACTCTACAGAAAACCTTTCATTAGGAACTAACATTGACATAGAAATATAGGACTTGAAGACACTGAAAAACTATAGAGGCCACAAGATTTCATTTTGGTAGTCCCCAGAAACTAAGAAATATTTTTAAGAGAATTTGTCCGGAAAAGCAAATTCTGCCAGATGGCATGTTGTGCTTAATCAGCAATCCAAGGTTAAATAATAATCCAAGGTTAAATAGATTGATAAAGAAACTTGAAGGAAAAATAGTATGTTTATCTATGAGATTCTAGTAAATGCTGTGTCACTCACTCTATGTATGAAATAAAATATACTACTAAGAGGGAGCCTAATGAGTTTCATTTGCAATTTTGAGTTATATTAAACTTTAAAAATGCTTTTTAATTGTTCATGGTGAATAAATATCTGAATTATTTGGTTTTATTATCAAGGGAAAAAAACTACTGCTCAAACAGAGACGAGAAAAACATAACAAAAAAACTTTTTATTTTGCCAAATTTACTCCAGAATTTTAAAGCAACCTTGTAAAACTATATCCGTATTTAATCATCCACTTTTAGTGTGAGTGCCTCAGCTGCTAGTTACAAGTGACAAAAAACCAAAAAGGAGATATGAAAGACAATCTCAAATTAGTAAAAAAAAAGGAAGAAAAGTAAGTCAGAATCCTGGAAGACAACAGCTGGCACACTGAAAATGGTTAATTTGAGGAAAGTTTAATAAAGGGACAATTTAGAAAGATATTAGTGGGGTTCAGGGAAATTTCAAAGGAAAAACCTCAATGAGGTATTACAGGGCTTCAATAGAAGGCACCATGATCAACCATAGGACTTAAAGGAGTGGAAGGGAAGAAGTGTTTACAGAACTTGGAAAAACAGACAGGAAGCATGCAGTCAGCCCATGAAATCCTGCAGGGAGGAATCCCGGCAAATGAACATGGTACTTAACTTGCTTTCATTCCCTTTCTCATTCACTCTGATTTCCTGCTGTTAATCCTCATTGGCAAACCCAAAATAGAACCCAGAAAACATCAGACTCAGTTGATGTTTTTTTTTTCCTAAATGTATTCATTTAAATTGGCATAAATTTTTATGTATTTACTATGTATAACATGATAGTTGAAGTATACACACATGAAATTTTACCTTTACTGTTAATCATGTTGTGCACACAGAAGATAAACAAGATGGAGAGAAGTTTTGGATGGGCAAATAGAAGATCCTCAGCATATATATAGTCTATTTTTAATGTATATTATATATATATATAATGTATATAATGAGGTAACATTTCATTAAAAGAAAATCAGTTCCTTAGTAACCCCAATCAATAAATGCTAAATAAGTACAGAATATTTGTTTGATGAGGTATGGTATTTGTAGCCTCCTTAAGGTCCACCTAATTTTGATTCAATCTTGGTTAAGATTATTTCTATTTCCTGCCGGGCGCGGTGGCTCAAGCCTGTAATCCCAGCACTTTGGGAGGCCGAGACGGGCGGATCACGAGGTCAGGAGATCGAGACCATCCTGGCTAACACGGTGAATACAAAAAATACAAAAAACTAGCCGGGCGAGGTGGCGGGTGCCTGTAGTCCCAGCTACTCGGGAGGCTGAGGCAGGAGAATGGTGTAAACCCGGGAGGCGGAGCTTGCAGTGAGCTGAGATCCGACCACTGCACTCCAGCCCGGGCGACAGAGCGAGACTCCTTCTCAAAAAAAAAAAAAAAAAAAAGATTATTTCTATTTCCTTATTAATGAAATGTTTCCTTTACTTCATAGTTTCCAATTTACCCATCGCTTAGTCCTCCATTTATTCCAGGCCCAACCATCTCATCCTAGCTCATTGTACTGTGGCTTCATCACCCATTTTTATAGCACATCTATGTTGCTAAATCTCTGCACCCAGCCAACCCAACCCATATCTTGCCCTCCATATTAATAAAATGGAAGAATTTATCAAAGTATTAAAGGCACATTTCATGTTTTAATAATTTTTTAATCTCCTCATCTGTTTCCTTTTCTTACCATTGCCATGCAACTCCTACCTGCCCCCAGCCCGACACCCTGACACACACACACACACACACACACACACACACACACACACACACAGACTTACATCATTTACATCATCTACCAGCTTTCAGTAGCTAGGGAAAGATAAGAAAATTACTTGGCAATGAGAATCTCAAACTGGCAAAAAAGGGTTAGTTTCTGTGATAGTCTGGTGGGGGAGTTATTTTGCATAAGCCGGATATTTCAGTTCCATTCAAATCACATCACACAGGTGGTCCTACATAGTAAAGAAGTAATACACCTCCAATCTCACCGCACCCCAGGCGTCAGGACTAATACCTTGAAGTAGAATGCCTGTAAGGACGCCTACTCAGAATTATTGGAAAATCACTTAAGGCTGTAGAACTCCTATTTTAAAGAGAAGTAATATAATAAGAGTGGCTTTGATTTACCAGAGTTTAATTGAATAAATTGAGAAGATGGATAGGATGACTTTTCCAGGCAGCTATTTCATTGAAATGCATTTTGTTTTTTCAACTGTCACACGAGACACACTTATTTAAAGCAAAAAAATGTAATTT